>NW_020173215.1:2874459-2914270 GCF_003031525.2 Neophocaena asiaeorientalis asiaeorientalis
AATAGCCAGGACATGGAAGCAACCTAAGTGTCCATCAACAGATGAATGGATAAAGAAGATGTGGCACATATATACAATGGAATATTACTCAGCCATAAAGGGAACGAAACTGAATTATTTGTATTGAGGTGGATGGACCTAGAGAATGTCATGCAGAGTGAAGTAAGTCAGAAAGAGAAAAACAAATACCGTATGCTAACACATATATATGGAATTTGAAAAAAAAAAAGAAAATGGTCAGAAGAACCTAGGTGCAAGATTGGAATAAAAATTCAGACCTACTAGAGAATGGACTTGAGGATACAGGGAGGGGGAAGGGTAAGCTGGAACAAAGCGAGAGAGTGGCATGGACATATATATACTACCAAACGTAAAATAGATAGCTAGTGGGAAGCAGCCGCATAGCTCAGGGAGATCAGCTCAGTGCTTTGTGACTACCTGGAGGGGTGGGATAGGGAGGGTGGGAGGGAGGGGGATGCACGAGGGAAGGGATATGGGGACATATGTATATGTATAACTGATTCACTTTATTATAAAGCAGAAACTGACACACCATTGTAGAGCAATTATACTCCAATAAAGATGTTAAAAAAAAAAGATGGGAATATTTGAATCATATATTTACAGAAGGGTTTATCTTGTGGATCTGTTTTCAACGTCTCGTTTTATTGATTCTATGGAACTGAGTGAGTTTTGCCACTTCCCTAGTCCTACTAGCATCAGTGTGGCCCACCTTGCTCACTGCCCATGGGAGGAAGTGTGAAGACCTTGATCAGCTCCATCCTGCCCTATGGTTTGCTGGAACCGCGATCACTGGCCTCCCACCTGGAAGGTCTCCAAAATGTGAGCCACAGAAATATCTTTCCTGAATATAAATACCATAACATAAAGTATTAGAGTGAAAGTTTCCAGTGGCCTGTAAAATTCTTTGTGGAAAAATATAGGTAGAAATTAAAGAGAAAAAACATGATACTATCTAGGAAGTTGAAAATATCAGTCTAGTAAACTAATACTACTTTAAAAGCAAAAAGTCAAAAATAATGAAAAGATTAAGGAATATCTATTCTGTGCTTTATAGAATTATTTGATTGGAGGATCCTATCAATGGCTTGATAATGGTAATAGAAATTTCTGCAAATTAAATGTGTTTGAAATAAATACTGATATTTGTTCAAATTGCTAAGTAATGCTCAACTTTTCATGTTTATTTTGGGCTTTGTCAGTTGGGGGAAAAAAAGAACAAGTTAAACTTCCAGAAAATTAGGTT
Source organism: Neophocaena asiaeorientalis asiaeorientalis (assembly GCF_003031525.2). Taxonomy (NCBI): domain Eukaryota; kingdom Metazoa; phylum Chordata; class Mammalia; order Artiodactyla; family Phocoenidae; genus Neophocaena; species Neophocaena asiaeorientalis. The sequence continues at coordinate 2,875,727 of NW_020173215.1, forward strand.
TTGTTAAAAGTAGTGTAATTTAATTATCTTATCATCGTGTAGACTGATATTCAGGAAAATGGTGTGCCATGTAAGATGTTTTCCTGGCTATTCTACAACTCAATTACAGCCATCTTTAAAAGGCTAAGAGAGATTGGTCAGAAGTTATATTTAATTTCACTGCAACTTTGACTTGTACTTATTTTCAGACCGATTTGTAGGTAGGAATTGGCTGGATCTATTTCGATGCAAACGATCCTTACTTTTCTTTTTTGACCCTATGATCTCTTCTTGCAAATGAATCTCTTCAATGACAGGCTCATTTAGAGCTGGTCTTGAATATTTTCCACATCGCCTTGCTCTTCAATTGGAAATCTGCCTGAATGGCCCTGGGGAATAACAAGCTTCTGACTGTTTTACAAGATCACTCCTTTTCGGAAATATATTCTGGTAACCATAGTTTTGATTTCCTATTAAGCAGTTGATTTTCCCATTAAGCTATATATCTGTAATGAGTAGATACGATTTTATTTTGTAGAAAATCCCTAAGGCAGGGCTTTAATAAGATAGATGTTCATTTCTAAGTTATGGAAATGAAATCTGGGGGTAAGCACTTAGGGTGAGCAGGATGGCACTGCATGGTGCTAGAGACCAATATTCCTTTGGTCTTGCCATTCCATCACCCTTAGCATTCTACTTCATGTTTCTACCTCATGTTTCAAGCAGGCTACTCGTGCTGCTCCCATCTTGCAGCATTTCAGCCAGAAAGAAGTAGGAAAGGCTGAAGAACAGGCAGTCCCCTTCCTGCTAAGGATGTTTTCCAGGAAATTACACACCATGTTCTCAGGTTTACACTGCATTGGATAAAACTTAACCACAGGACCACACCTAGTTGCAATGGAGTCTGGGAAATGTAGTCTTTATTCCAGGTGGCCACATACCCAGCAAAAGCCTGAGGGTTATATAACTAGAAAAAAGGGGGAGACTAGATCTTGCAGAACAACCAGTAGTCTCTGCCAGTTTTCTTCTTCCTGCTCAGCCTGTCACACAATCCCCTCATTAAATCTCAGTTTACTATCCTCCCACTTCACTAAAGCTTTTTTGAATATTAGCCATCCCTGTTCTTTAGCTCTTAGAAAAATGACTTCTATACTGTTGTCTTTATATATTTGTATTTCTGTTCATGATGTTTTTCTCATCTATTAAATAGTATTCCTTAAGGACAAAGGTTTCAAGTGTCCCCAAACCAGTGCATGATTACACACCCGAAAGGTATTCCATAAAATCATGACTGAAAGTCAGAAGTACAGAAATTGGAGTTAAAAATAAATATGAGGTGGTATTATTTTTGCCAGAATAAGGTTCTTTTAGAAATATAAAATCTATCATATCTTCCTGGAAAGCTGTTCTGCTCCATTGAACAAGTTTCCTGTGTGATGGACTGTGGAGCTTCAGAGACACTGAGTTTTTCCACTCATTAGTGAGATCAGAACAGGTCCTGTGCAGCCTGGAAGGTGAGACCTGAGGGACAATATCCTTGGATATAAACCAGGAGAGTGCTTGGAAATATCTGTTCACCATAGCAATGCTGGAACATCACTTTTATGATTGGATGAATAGTTCTTTACTCTCTCAATGTACTGGGGAAAGATGTGAGAGTGAGAATGAATGTGAATGAGTTGGTAATCTGCCTTGTACATTTAATAAACTGATAAATGGAGGAATCAAGCATCTAAAGATAATGGCATAGCTAAATAGAAATCACTTTTCTGGTCTTGCTGTTCTCTGCTGATAAGCTGTTAATATTTATAAAGAGCTCTAAACTCCTGGAAACATACACTTTAACATGTTTCTTTGTAATATATTTTTAGGAATATTTATTGATTGATATTTCCTAAATCAAGATATGACTGTTTTATGTATGAGTTAAAAGCCCATGTTTGTGGTACACATTTTAATAATGGCCATTAATTAGTGCTGTAAGACAAAATACAGGATGCCCAGTTAAATTTGGAATCAGATAAACAATGAATTTTTTAGCATATGTTTATCCTGTGTAATATTTGGGACTCATTTATACGAAGAATGTATTGTTTTCCTGAAATTCAAATTTAACTGGGCTTCTTGTATTTTTATTTGCTAAATCTGGCAACTCCCCCCTTAATGACTCAAGTCTCCCTCTGTCCATGCCACTGTGTCATACAGCACCGCTGCTCCTCTCTCAAAAGGTAGATCCTATTTCTCCACTCTGTTGAACTGGGGGTGGCTTGGTGACTTGCTTTGATCAATAAAATGTGGAAGAAGAGACATCGTGCAAGTTGTGGCACCCAGATCTGGGCTTCTTCCACGGGACTAAGTAATTGTCCAAGAACCATTTATTGAATGCATAACCTTTTCTCATACATTTTCAATTAACAAATTTTTATAAATGCCTGGGTCTGTTTCTGCATTTTAAGTTCCATCATTTCAGCAATATTATATTGTCTTAAATGATATAGATTTATCATAAGATGCAACATCTAATAGAGCCAATACCTCCTTAAGTCCCAGACAAGGGGGGCTCTGCCCCAAGTCCCGTGCTTTAGAAGATTCACTTATCCCAAATACTCAAACAGAAAGGTATTTTGTTTTGTTTTCATCTTGATGTTCATAAAATATTTTTTTGAAGGTTGATTAATCATTGAGCAGGAGATAATTATGGGAGGGATTCATGAGCCAAAACAAGCCCCCAAGGAAGATAGGGGTTCAAAAGCCACATATATATTTGTGGGAAGGAGAAACTCTGCTTTGTCCTGAAAACCACAGAACGAGTGTCTCTTTTTGTTTAAAGTTGACTGCTCCAAATCACTCAAAATAGTATTCAACCAGACTGGATTCCCCAATGAACTGTACTTATTCCTTCACTTTTCTTGGGAAGTAGTTTTGAGAAGCATTAGACCCGCCTGGATAGGCTGAAGTGGGACTTGAGAAAGGAATCTGTCCACCTTGTGATACAAAGTAAAAACTCTATGATCAGTTCTCCAAAGTTTGACATCTAGAGTCTTATTCTAAGAGGTACCCTAGATTTGTTTCAATCATGTACGGTAAGACACACAGACGTGGAAACGACTGTCATGAAGGCAGAAGTTTATACTCACAGATCCCCAGAAACAGGAGGCATGGTGTGCCATGCAGGGCCACACGGGGAAGCAGCAGTGCTGGTCAGGAGACAGAGGAATAAGGGAAAATGTGGGCAAAAGGCTTCACTGTGGTTTTCATGAGAAGTAATGGGCAAGGCAAGGTAAGTGGGCTAAACAGCTTTAGGATTGGCTGGAGTGAATCATTTCAACAGGCTCTGGGGTGTAGGGATAGTCCCTAGTTGCCTGGTGCCTGGACCTGAGGTGATACTAGGGCAGGTGGATAGTGGCTCAACCTGTGAGAGTTTGATAAAGGAGGTAGTAGGAGAGTACACCCTCTGGATTGGTCGATTTGCACATGAACGCCACATCTCAGGGGAGTCGTTGGCTAACTCTAGGCACTGGCTAATCCTGGGAGGGACAGTCTTTGCAGTATCTGCAAGGGCCCAAATTTCAAAGCGTCATAAATTTTAGAAAATAACAAACACGATTAATACAAGTAGGTATGCTATTTTTTTCTCTCAACAAAATCTTATGCTTAAAGCCATATCTTTCACAATTTTTGCACCTTAAATGAGCTTCAGAAGATTATTTGGGGAGTTTAAAACTGAACAAATAATTGATCCCGTCTTGGCTGAGGTTATCCCTTTCCATGATACATGTCTCAACCTGAGTGGGTAGAGAGTTTTAAGAATGATTATGAATGAAAACTTCAATGGATAATTTAAAAAACATTATTCCAAAATAAAGTAACTTTAAACTATGATTCAAATAAAAGCTAATGAAAAGTTATTCATTGCATGTTATGGCTTGCTTTATTGCTACTAAAATGTAAGTTATATGCACAAAGATAGAACCCAGGCAAAAAATTCACCTGCAAATTGAATATGATGCTGACTGCAAGTTTAATATGGTACAGATAATTTTGTGTTTGGTATGCTTATAATTCTATATGACTCTAGGGCACATATCATTGGAAAATATTCTTATAGGTAATGTTATTCAATGGAAAAAAATTAAGGGTCATGATCATATTCAATTTTTAGGACTGCTTTGAGGAGTAGAAACTGGAATCATCGGAAGGCTTATTCATTCAAGTATCTGGTCCTTGGCAAGGAGGACTGGAAAACCAAGACTGCCAGCCAGAGTACCTATACTTGGCCTCTCCATGTGGCTTGCCTTCATAATAGCATGGTAGCCTCAGGGTACATGCTGGCTCAGGACTCCAAGTGCGTGAGTTCTAATGAGGTAGAAACCATGGCATGCTGTCTAACTCTTTCATTCACAGATAAAAAAACAGATCTAGGGACCTTAAGCGAATCCACTTCTGGTAAAGAAACAAAATGGTGTTTTTATATTCATAGGTGGATGGATAAATATATCAAGTAATCAGACTAGGCAAAACTGCAGACTCCAAGGCTGAAGAGAAGGACACAGAAATCAATGGTCATGTTCAGGCAAGGTTCCAATTAGGAAGCCAGGTTGGAGCAGTTCTGAACAGAGTCAGCCACTGGAGAGGGGGTCTGACAAAGAAGGGGAGGCTTAGTGTTCAGGTTTGCTTCTGTTCTGTTATTCCTGTATGAGCACTGTCACCTATGGCCTACAAAACCTAAAATAATCTAGATTTTTATGGAAAAATGAGTTATGTAAGGCAAGGAAGCACTACCCATCCAGAAAGGGAATGTTTAGCTAGATAGACTAGAACCAATACTCTCTAAGCTAAGCAAGCCCGTTTTATTTCAGGCAAACGTTAGCCCTGAGATTTTCTGGGGTGAAAAGTATGGTCTCAAGTAGTGCGCAGAGAATATATCTGAAAAGTACTTAGAATCAGAAAAATGCATAGCTATCGCTACGTCATACCTGTCCACAGGCAGAAGCACCTAACTTTGGAACTGTTTTTCTGGGTTAGACTCCATCTCTTGTGCAGGAGGGAGCTCAAGTTAGAGGGTGTTGCAAAGATGAAAACAGAAGCCTCAACCAAAGAGCAAGTACTACTTTTACTTCTTATGACCCAGGTGAGTTAAGCAAAGAAAAAAAATGATACTACAAATGTAACTTAAATCATAGGAGATTTGTATGTCATGCTAAACAGTAAAATTTGTCTGTTTGACAAACCACCCCTAATTTAGCGATGTAAGATGACAGCCATTTTATTATTCTCATGAATTCTGTGGGTCAGGAATTTGGAAAAGTGATGGCATGGAAGGCTTGACTCTGCTCCGTAATGTCTGGGGCTTCAGCTGGGAAGATTCAAAAGCAAGGGCTTCCTTTAAATGATGAAATCTGGCAAGTGATGATGGGGAAAGTGGGAAAAGTTTTATCTCTTTAATTAAGTAGGTATGATAGAAGAAAAAGAAAAATGTAAGAACGTGATTTGAAATGATTTTCACCTCTTATTTTAATCACTTTCCTTCTGTGGCACTGTTGCAATATGAATGTATGTAGAAACAGGACCACCTTTTCTGACCTAGCCTCTCAAGTCACACAGGTTATCTTGTGTCTCATTCTGTGGGTTCCAAGTGAGTGCGAAGCCCACCCATATTCAAGGAGGTGGTTCATAGACGCCCTCCTTTTGATCAGTGTAAAAGTTATGTGAAGATAAGAATGTGAGATAGGATAGATTTTTGGAAAATCCGGTCTGCCACACTCTATGATTTCTAGCTCTCTATGAGATTCAGCTACTCAGGTTCCATAATTCAGTATGACTCAGGAATATTAAAAATAGAATCTTAGCATTTACCTTCCTCATCCTACTTTCATTTTCATCCCTGTGGTCTGTCACTTTAGCCATTTTCTATGGTTGTAAGGCTAACAACCAAGTGGAATGTCAACCTTCATACTTATATAGCTTTGTGTGTGTGTGTGTGTATTTCCATACAGCTTTCTGTGTGTTTGTGCGTGTGTGTGTGTGTGTGTGTATTTCCATATAGCTTTGTGTGTGTGTGTGTATTTCCATACAGCTTTGTGTGTGTTTGTGTGTGTGTGTGTGCGTGTGTGTATTTCCATATAGCTTTGTGTGTGTGCGTGTGTGTGTGTGTATTTCCAGAACTGAAGAAGAAAATGTACTGTTATAACTTTAAAGATTTTCTGCTGGATGCCCAGATGCTTGGGACAGTAAAGCTGAATACAGAAAGGGTATTGCTAATCAAATCAGCATGTTACATTTACTTTGACAGCGAGTTTGATGATCAAGAAATATTTTCCCCTTTAATTGAAAGTAATAATCTTGGCTTAGATTTCAATGAAAACAGGAGTCATAATAATCCACTTAAAGAAATTATGTAATTTTATGATTATGTTTCAGAATATGAAAAATGATTTCAGGAATGTAAAGTGATTTATTCAACTGATGTTTGTTGCAAACCACCTTTCCTTCAGATGGTATGTTGGGTATTGGGTCTACGATGGTCAATCAAACCTAAAATTGTGCCCCTTTTAAGGGAGCTTCTAGTCTACCTGGGTAGGAGATGTGGGAGTGGGTAATCAGAGTCATCATATAAGTAAACACATATGTGAACATACAGTTACAAGTTGTGATAAGTAAGGGGAAACAGAAAGACTGGGGACCCCATAAGAGAGACTTAAAAGAAAAGTTCATTTAAATTAGATGAATCAGGGAAGAAATATTTGAGAAACTGACATTTACTGATATCTGATGATGGTAAATCATTGCTGGTGTGGCAAATTGAGGAGGAAAAGTTTTTTGTTAGAGAAAAGAACTTTTTCAGAGGCTCTGAGTCAGATAAAACTTTGTTAAGTTTTATTTTCCTTTCCTTTCCTTTATTGCTTTATTTTATTTTACTTTATTTTATTTCAGGAACTGTAAAACGAGAAAACACTGATGAGTTTTAAGCAGAGAAGTGAGATCCTCACATTTGCCTTTAAAAAAGTTCTCTGGCTGCTGCTGTATAGAAAGTAGATCAGAGCAGTGCAAGAATGTAATTGGTTTTTGCTAATACGCTTCCAAGAATTAAAAACAAAAAACTGGGGAAATAATTTATCACGAAGGAGAAAAAAGAAGAAAAAAAGGACCTTCTCAAATTTCCTCATTGCTTAGAAATCACTCAACCCATAATCTCATCTGAGAAGTATGAGGATAGTAGGAGTCTGTACACAGTACCATGACAAGGAAATTCCCCATGCTACTTCTTCTTGCATACTTCCTGAGATTTTTACCTCCTGCCTTTACACTTACTGTTAATTAGAACTCCGGAGAAAGCCCTCCTCTCTTTAATTGTCGAAATCTTAACCATCCTTCAAGTTGCAGATTAAATGCTTCCTCCTCCAGGAAAGGCTGATGCCCCTAACCAGGTATTTCCTCTTTCCTAACTCCAGCTCTGTTGGGCTTACTTTTAAATGTTTCCTCTGTCATTTTTCTATTGAGTACAGACCTAAATGTACTTGTGTAGTACACTATTCTGGGTTCCATTCCCTGTTGGAGACCCCAGAGCCTACACAGTGTCAGAAGGAGAAGTGATATTCAATAAACTTTGGACGAGTGAATTAATATACAACTGATATTTACATTCTGAAACTTAGTAATAAAGGAACATGATTTTCTATTTTCTTAAAGACCAAATTATTATAATTACTTTTTTCATAAGCCATCTCCTACAATCAACTTCCTAGTATGTATCTTCAACAGTTTCTCTATAAATTTTATTAAATTAAATATGATATTTTAAATTTATTTTAAGAGTAATTAACTAGGATTTACTCAATAACATGCACTCTTTTCTAAAGGAACATTTGTATTGATAAAACTGCATTAAAATGATACCAACTCACAAAGCAAATTAAAACTAACCTTAAATAATATTTTCTATTCTTAGTTACCAGCTAGCCAAGTAAATTGGTTAAACTGGTGCCCTTTTATGAGTTTAAGTTATCATTCTATCAATCTCTTAATGCCTTTAAGTCTGTTTTTATTATTTAAATTTTCAGTTCAACGGAATTATTAAGGGGATTACTTGCAAGTCTAGAGTTATGAAGTATTGTGTAATATGAGTTGGTGTTTAGAATTAAATCAATATACATTTAAGAGATTAAAAAATAAATGACAAACCAAGTAGTACTTTTACAATAGAAACAATACAAAATATATTGTATTTAAACTAAAATAAGATGTTTAATCCAGGAAGATGTAAAATTCATGTGCTTGTAAGCACTTTATATGGTCCATGAGGAGCTACGACTAAGTGACCCATCCATAGGGAATCTTATAAATGTTTGTTCAGGGCTTGTTCAGTATAAGCTAAGCACCACAAAGCCTCTCATAGATACGGCCTTGAAGTCTACTGTTAAAAGTGTTATGAGTCGTGAGCCATGGCCGCTGAGCCTGCGCGTCCCGAGCCTGTGCTCTGCAATGGGAGAGGCCACAACGGTGAGAGGCCAGCGTACGGCAAAAAAAAAAAAAAAAAAAAAGTGTTATGAGTGTAACTTATACGTCCAGTACTCACATTTTCTACTAAATTTATTAACTTTAAAAGAGATAGTGCTCACGTCTGTTCAGTAATGTAAGCAAATGAATAACGAGCTTATTTGGATTTAGAATTGCTTCCTTTTGCCTAAGGGCTATTTGTAATAAATAGGCATCCAGATCATGATTTCTAGTTATAGCCATTTCCACAGTTCAACTTGGTGATTTTATAATGGCAAAAACATAGCAGTACTTAATATGGTATAAAAAGAAACAGCTATTTAGTGGAATAAAGGTTGAAAAAAGCAATGTAATAAGTCACAGTGATTCAAATCTCTTCCTGGTTCCCTCACTCCCAATTACGTAACCTTGAACATTTTTTTTTATATATAATAACAAAGAACACAACATAAGAAAATCTGTTTTCTTCTTTTGTCGGTAATCATGTTGATGGGTCAATTAACCTTGTTTTGTTCCCTCCTCTCTTTCCACAGATTGCTTCCAAGTGTAAGAAATGACAGAATAAACATTCCACTGGGTCACTAGCAATGCCTTAAGACTTATGTCAGTGAACTTATTGGGTGATTTGCCTTAAAATTATGGTTATTATTCAGTTTTATTTTTATCTAGGCTAATTGCAGATTAGCATATAGGGAGGAAGGATTGAGTATTTTACCTGCTTGCATCAGAAGTATGTAAAGAGAACTCCTGGATAATATCAGGTAATAGATAATTAGTTTGGCACTCAACCAGAGTGAGGTCCAGGCATGAGTATTTTATTACTTACTAACACAAGTGAGCATTCAGCTGTTGGGTCAACTCAGATACCTGAAAAACAGCTAGTCTGGCACATTTACAACCTTGTGAACAAATTTGTGCAATTTTACATCCCTCCGCTGATTTACCTGGAAAGACCATTATACAAGATAATGAATTTAACAGATAAAAATCAGTAAACGCTTTTACATACTGTCACTTTATATTGTAAGGAAAGACTTGTCATTTTCTTACTTAGGCATGTCCAGCCTCATGTGATCTACATATTAGAGATGTGACCTTTCTTTTGTTTTGTTTTGTTTTGTTTGCGGTATGCGGGCCTCTCACTGTTGTGGCCTCTCCCGTTGCGGAGCACAGGCTCCGGACGCGCAGGCTCAGGGGCCATGGCTCACGGGCCTAGCCGCTCCGCGGCATGTGGGATCTTCCCGGACCGGGGCACGAACCCGTGTCCCCTGCATCGGCAGGCGGGCTCTCAACCACTGTGCCACCAGGGAAGCCCGTGACCTTTCTTTTGGATTGAAAATTTCCCTTGGTTAGTTTTCCTTTGAATATTGTATGTATTTAACCAGAGTATTTCTCTCCTGAGTCAAGTATAGGTATTGGCCAGATATCTTTGAATAGTCAGGCTAAAATGGCAATGCAAATACAGAAATTATTTCGTTTTTCCTGTATTTGCACTTTAAAGGATAGATGAAGCTCTAATCAGAACATTCCCTGACGTAGGATTGGGGTAAGAGTGGAGGTTGGATTTGGAGTGAATAAGGAAAGTAGCAAATAGAGGACCTTTTCTTCTTTCAATATCTTGTACTTCTTCTGGAATGAAGACCCGGCTTATTCAGTTAGACATTCTAAGATTCACCAGTAAATCTCCAGTAGCTAAACAAACACACTTATTGAGAAGGAGATCATTGAAACAAAGTGAAGAAAAGACTGACTAGGAAGTAAACTAAGAGGAATCAAATAATAAAATTTCCAGAAGAAAATAACACAACATACATCCATAGCAATTGAAAATTCTTGTGTACAGATGACAACTAAGAGTAGGAATGTGGAAGAAAGTTGAAACAGACACTGGAAAACCCTGTAGGAAAGAGAAGGGGGAAGACCAAAGAAGGAATCAGACAAAAAAGTTGAAATTTTAAGATAGGCTCAAGTTACTTTGTTAAAGAGTGGCATTGTAACATCTGTTATTGGGACTGTTAGCCCTTTGATTTTTTAGCTACCTTTTTGATATATGAAAAATAAAATGAGATTTAAAAATCATTTTGATATCTCTTATATTAAAAAAAGTCTTGAATGTCATTCTTAATTTTTGTACTTTTTAAACTATTACAGAATAAGCATTAAGAGAGAGAGGTCAAGGAGACAAACTATTGGATTTGAATCCTGGCTTTACTACTTACCATCTCAAGATATGAGATAAGCTCATATGCCCTAGTTTTTTCATCTGAAAAATGAGGAAAAAATGGGGTATAATAATATCATCCATCTCTTAGAATTACTATGTGCTTTAAATGGGTTCATACATGTTGAGCTCTTGGAAAATAGTTCTTATGACGTAGTAAGTATTCTTAATTGTATTATTTTTGGATGAAATCTTACCCAAGACAGTATATATTACTGTCCCTCTCTTAAGACTCAAATAAATTATTTTTTCTTTATAAGGAATCTCAATGAACTTACAAGTTGTAAGGTATTTCCTTGTTTTTTGGTCATGTTTATACTTGAACTGAAGGGAAGATGGTTTTTAAGAAATATTTAAATTATGGAGATGATGAGACAATCATTTAGAAGAGTTTTGTTGTACATAACTAGAAACAAAAGGAGATAGTTTGGTATTGTCAGCATAAAATTTTCATTGTTACGTTCTCTGAACTCAGTTTTCTTTATTTTAAATCTCTTTGCCCAAGAGTGATCAGTGAAAATGCTTGGAATGAGTTTGATTAGAAATTGAAATAAATCTGATGAAAATCTAAAATTCATGTTGGTTTATCATATTCCTTCTATAATCTAATGTGCCTCAAGGAGTGATACTGGGTGATTAGAATGGCTGGTTTATGAAAGCAGCTGGTGTGGGTTTAACAGTTTAAAACTGCACCGAGAGCAGAAATCAACATCACATATGTTTTGGCTTAATCACATATGAGTTAGCTTAATCTCTTGATATGAACTGAACTTATTTGGAAAGAGTTAATCAGAAGTCATGATGCATTCATGTATGCAACAGTGATTGGCCATAGCATTAACTGACAAAGAAAAGTACATTATTGAGAAAGAATGTTGTATGCAGTTTTGGTTTCTGGAATTCTCCATGTGACTAACAGCAAAAAAGTTTTGCTTTTTCCCACAACAATAGTAAAAAAAAGGCATGATTGTTAATACTATTATCTTTGCTACTATTACTTCCACCCAAGCAACACTACAACAATAATAGCCTTGATTAAGTGGCTACTGTGACAGGCCCATGTTAAGAGCATTCAAAATATAATTTCACATAAGCCTTACAAAAACTTTCTAAGGTAGTCACTAACAAGCCCATTTTGGGTGATAAAATTAAAAATCAGTGCTGTTATTAAGCCAAAGTCATCCAAATAGTAAGTAATAGAGTTGGAAGTTGAATCCAGTCTTGTATGATTACCAAACCACATGCACTTTCTGTTGTACCAAAGATTCCTATAACTTTGTATTTCACAGACCTTTAAAATTTCATTATGGAGATTGATCAAGATGGCAGAGTAGGAGGATGTGGAGCTCACCTGCCTCCACGAACACATCAAAAATACATCTACATGTGGAACAATTCTCATTGAAAGCTAACTGGAGACTGGCAAAAAACTCTTGTAAAACAGGAATGGGAGAAAATATTTGCAAATAATATGACCAGTACGTGGTCCACATGCAAAATATATAAGTAGCTCATACAACTTAGTATCAAAAAAAAAACCCGATTAAAAAATGGGAAATGGATCTGAATAGACATTTTTCCAAAGAAGACATATAGATGGCCAACAGATCCATGAAAAGACACTCAACATTGCTAATTATTAGGGAAATGCAACTCAAAACCACAAGATAGTAACTTATACCTGTCAGAATGGCTATCATCAAAAAGTCTACAAATAAGAAATGTTGGTGAAGATGTAGAGAAATGGACACTTGTATACTGTTGGTGGGACTGTAAATTGGTGCAGCCACTATGGAAAACAGTATGGAGGTTCCTCAAAAAACAAAAAACTAAAAATGAACTACCATATGATACAGCAACTCCAATCCTGAGTATACATATCCAAAGAAAATACTAATTTGAAAAAATAAATGCACCCCAGTGGAAGCAACCCAGTGTCCATTAACACATGAATGGATAAAGAAGATGTGGTATGTGGTATGTGGTATATATATATATATATATATATATATATATATATATATACAGATATACCACATACCACATACCACATCTTCTTTATCCATTCATGTGTTAATGGACACTGGGTTGCTTCCACTGGGGTGCATTTATTTTTTCAAATTAGTATTTAGAAATATTACTCAACCAGAAAAAAAGAATGAAATTTTGCCATGTGCAACAATGTGGATGGACCTAGAGAGTATTATACTTAGTGAGATAAGTCAGACAGAGAAAAACAAATACTGTATATTATCACTTATATGTGGAATATAAAAAATAAAACAACAAATATATATAACAAAACAGAAAATGGCTCACAGATATGGAAAACAAATTAGTGGATACCAGTGGGGAGAGATAAGGGGAGTAGCAAGATAGGGGTATGAGAATAAGAGATACAAATACTATGTATAAAATAGATAAGCACCAACGATATATTGTACTTCCCAGGGAAATATAGACAATATTTTGTAATAACTTTAAATGGAGTATAATATATAAAAATATTGAATCTCTGTGCTTTACACCTAAAACTAATATAACATTTTAAATCAACTATACTTCAATTAAAGAAACAATGGTCTGATATTAAGGCTATTATAGAGGTGGGACTTCCCTGCTCGTCCAGTGGTAAGGAATCTGCTTTACAATGTGAGGAACACGGGTTCGATCCCTGGTCAGGGAACTAAGATTTCACATGCCACGGTGCAACTAAGCCTGCACGCCCACAACTACTGAGCTCGCACACCTCAACTAGAGCCCGTGTGCCGCAAACTACAGAGCTCAGTGCTGCAAAAACGGGTTCGATCCCTGGTCAGGGAACTAAGATTTCACATGCCACGGTGCAACTAAGCCTGCACGCCCACAACTACTGAGCTCGCACACCTCAACTAGAGCCCGTGTGCCGCAAACTACAGAGCTCAGTGCTGCAAAATACAGAGCCCACGTACTCTGGAACCCGCATGCCACAACTACAGAGTCCATGCGTCCTGGAGCCTGTGCGCCACCACTAGAGAAAAGGAAACCCACATCCCACAACTAGGGAGAAGACCGCGCGTTGCAACGAAAGATCCCGCATGCCTCAGAGAGGATCCCAAATGCCACAACTAAGATCCAACACAGCCAAAAAGAAATTAAAAAAATAATAATAGTAATAAATAAATCTTTTTAAAAAAGAATATTATAGAGGTAATTTTTAAATGACCCAGAATAAATCTGTTGATTATTAATGACCAGTCTAATGATAAATCAATTAATAGATAAAGTAATCACTAAGTTCCAGATTGAGAAAATATTTGAGGTTATCTCATACACGAGTCTGCTAATAAAACTCAAGGTGAAAAATATTTTCATTATTGTACACAGAAAGTGTTTTCCAAAGTGCTCTCTATATAGATAGAGCCTAGTACATTTTTATGATTTTGATTGTCTGATTTGTTCCTAGATTTTCAATATAGGATTTCTATGTTCCCTTCTACCATCAAATATTACTACATGGAGTCAGTGAAGTAACTGGTCTTTCTCAGAATAGAGAAGTTAAAGAACTAAGCTGTGTCTACCAGCCTAAGGCCAGTATTATATATGACTTAAATACTCCTAATCTCTCCTCAGTATACCCCTGTGTGGACTGGATGTTTTTGCTCACCCCCTAAAGTTCATATGTTGAATCCTTAACCCCTGCTGTAATGAAATTTGGAGATGGGGCCTTTGCGAGGTAATTAGAGTTGATGTAGTCATGGGATTAAGGCCCTTATAGGAAGAGACACCAGAGAGCTTATTCGTTCTCCCTCTCTCTCTCTCTCTCTGTCTCCCCACCACTAATGTGAGAACACATGCAAACCAGGGAGAGGGCTTTCACCAGAATCTAACCACACTGGCACCCTGATATCTGATTCCAGCCTCCAAAACTGTGAGAAAATAAATTTCTGTTGTTTAAGCCATCCAGTTTGTGGTATTTTGTTATGGTGGGCCAAGATGGCTAAGACAACTGCTAAAATCTGGCTTCTTCTAGCATTTGAATGTTCATTAATCTTAAACTATCTTAAATTTGGGAATAAAAAACATTAAAATAAACACTGCCAAGAAAAGGTCTTAAGACAGCATAGGGACATCTTCAAACAACAGAGGCAACTAAGAACTAGAATGTTAGCCATTTACCTCAGACTGATAACAGCAAAGTTACCCACTTAGCCAAAGCTCAGCAGTTAGTCAGCAAACCTGCTTAAAACTTGTATTTTCATCTCTTAAAAGCTATTCATTAGGAATGAGAAAGATAATATTAGTTTAAAGAGAATCTTAAAAATACTGAAAAAGCTTTATTTTATTTTATTATTTTGGAGAGTGGTATAGTTTAATGGCTAACAGTAAGCCTTAGGAAATTTCAGGCAAAAGCCAAACTAGATTTCCATATCATTTAATATATGAAAATGGTCTTGATATACCTTTAAACATTTTTTTCAAAAAAGATGTCTAAATTTTTTAAATGCAAGGCAATTTAAATAACAGGCAACACGTAGCTCTTTTTTTTTTTTAATGGATTAAAACAGCACAACTTTATTATCTTACAGTTCTATAGGTCTGGAGTCCAACGGTTCTCACTGGACTAAACTCACTTTTGTCAGGGTTGCTTTCCTTTTTGGAAACGCAAGGGGAAAATTCATTTCCTTGTCTTTTCCAACTTCTAGAAGGCTCTCTCCAGTCCACGAACATAACCCCCTACATCTCAGAATCAGCAACAAGCCATCAAATCCTTCTCATGCGGCTATCACTCTCTGACCATAGCCAGGAAATGTTCTCACTTTTAAGGACCCATGTGATTAGATTGGGCCCACCAGATAATCCAGGGTTATCTCTCCATCTCAAGATCCATAACCTTCATCAATCTGCAAAGTCCCTTTTGCCATGTCAGGAAGCATAGTACATGTTGCCGGTATTAGGATGAGGACATCTTTGAGGGCTTATTTTTCTACTTACCACACTTCTCAGTGCACTGCAGGCACTACCTATAGATTAGAATTTGACCTGTGAGATCAAATCTATTTGACCTGTGAGATCAAATCTATTTGACCTGTGAGATCAAATCTATTTATTCTGTGAGATCAAAGTTATCCCTACTTTAGAGATTCACCAGGAAAGAAAGAAAGAAAAAAAAAGCAAAGCCAATCAGGGGATAATTGGAATCAAAAGAAAGTACCTACCACATGCTAAATACTTTAAAAAAAAAAAATCTGCCAGGATTCTCTTACTGCCACAGTCAGGAGTAGAAGCAGTAGAAGACCAGTCCTCAGCAGCTACAGAAGGGGGAATGTTCTTTTGCGGTTGCCTTTCTACCAATGGGGTCCTAGAGTCCCACCTCCAGGTCTCTCAGCTTGGGGTCCCCTTCATGTGAGATCATGTGTGGTTGCACATTGGCCTAAACACTTTTTAAAAAACAGCTTCATTGAGGTATAATTGACATAGCAATCTGTACATGTTCAAAGTGCACAATGTGATATGTTTTGACATGTCTATACCTGTGAAACCAGTACCTTATTCAGGATTATGAACATATCCATCCTTACCAAAAGTCTGTTTGTGCCCCTTTGGAATCCCTCCCTATCCCCACCTGTTCCCAGGTAACCACTGATCTGAGATTAGTTTCCATTTTCTAGAATTTTATATAAATAATATACAATAAGTACCCTTTTTCGGTCTGGTTTCTTTTAGTTAGTGTAATGATTTTGAGATTCATCCATGTTGTATGTGTCAATAGTTCACTGTTTTTACTGCCGAGTAGCATTTCAATGTAAACCACAGTTTTGTTATCTTTTCACCGACTATCTTCTCACCGACTATCTCACCGACATGTAGCTCTTACTATGTTCTAGGTATTGTTCTAGAAATTTATATATATTTACTTTTCACTGAAACTCTAAGAGATAGGATTATTATTATTCTCATTTTATTTTATTTTATTTCATTTAGATACATGCACCCCAATGTTCATTGCAGCACTATTTACAATAGCCAGGACATGGGAGCAAACTAAATGTCCATCAACAGATGAATGGATAAAGAAGATCTGGTATATATATACAATGGAATATTACTCAGCCATGAAAAAGAATGAAATAATGCCATTTGCAGCAACATGGATGGACCTAGAGATCGTCATACAGAGTGAAGTAAGTCAGACAGACAAAGACAAATATCATATGATATTGCTTACATGTGGAATCTAAAAATATGGTACAAATGAACTTATTTACAAAACAGAAAAAGAGTCACAGATGTAGATGACAAACTTATGGTTACCAAGGGAGAAAGGGTGGGGGAGGGATAAATTGGGAGACTGGGATTGACATGCACACACTACTATATATAAAATAGATAACTAATAAGGAATTACTGTATAGCATAGGGAACTCTACTCAATACTCTGTGATACCTATATGGGAAAAGAATCTAAAAAAGTGGATATATGTATATGTATAACTGATTCACTTTACTATACAGCAGAAACTAACACAACATTGTAAATCAACTATACTCCAATAAAAGTTAATTTTTTTAAATTCCCATTTTATAAATGAAGAGTTAGAGACTCAGAGAAATTGAGGAACTTGTACAAGGTCATGTGGACAGCCAGTGGTGGAGCTGTGGTCTGAACTGGGGCAGTCTGGCTTTAGACTTCGTGCTTTTTTTTTTGACTCGCAGTTTTTTATTATATATTTTACTGTATTCATAAAATATTCATACCCATGTATCACTCTATAGGTATTCTAATTGTAAGATTATATAGAGAACTTTATTGGCAATTTCAGAGATTTTCAAGGATCATTTTGAGCATGCTCGATTCCATCCTTAGCAGAGCCCTTAAAACCCACCCACTTTCTGAGCTGTGACTCTACTGTACCTCCATGGAAACCCTGAGATTGTTGGGCAAAGGAGAACCATTTTAAGTATTTGGGCATGAGAATGATGACATGATAAATCCATGGCTGGTCAGTTTAGTCTGGTTATAGGGAACAAGAGATAGTACATTCACATAAATATACACAGTCAATCAACAGTGGAATTCACATAAAGAATTTTTTTAAAAAGTTTGTGAGCCATTCCCCATTCTTTTAAAACAACTAAAATAGTAAGAGCTTGAGGTCATAAATATTTATAATCAACTCTATTATAAAATCTAAAAGAGAAAATGTTAACACATGGGCTTATTCTGACTAACGGGTTATCATTTTCTTATATTTTCCAAAGAGTATTTAAAAAGAACACCAAGTTAAGAAAAAATCATTTTAAAATTTTGCAGTAATTTTACTCTATATACATTAATACCAATCATTTAACCCTGAAAATATTCTTCACTTGTACAATGTAAAAAAAAATTTGACAGTATGTGACTAGAAATACTCCATTACCATAAAGCTACAAACAGATTTATGTTCCTAAGAGCAAAGTTAGAAAAGCAAAAGTAATATTAAAATGGTGATAAGCACCAAGACAGAACTTGTTTGCACTTAGGGCCTGATTGGTTGTATTTAAACATAATCTCTACCAGCAAAGGACCAAAATGACACCTATTTTGGCAAAAACAAAGAGAAGAAAAGGATAAAAATATACATACAGAGGTCTGGAAACTGAAGAATGCCCACTTTAAAACAAGAAAATCAATCATACCTGTTTTTTAACTAATGTGACATTTGCAAAATATATCCATGTCACTTTTCTTCCTCTTTAGTTCACTTTATACAATTCAGACTGCTCCATTTTCGTTCATGTGTTGTCACACTAGTGTAAATAAATATTCTGAATTATAGGAGTTTGCTGTAATGAACCCAGACCATTAGAGCCAGACCCAGTAGCTCAAACAATCTTAGCTGCAACTCATTCCAACTAGTGAAACAGATTATCCGCGTAATTTTAAAAAACCTTAGCCTCTCTTAGATGAGATATCGTGTGTGTGTGTGTGTGTGTGTGTGTGTGTGTGTGTGTGTGTGTACCCATACAAGTTTGCCAGGGCAGTGTGAGAGTGAGTGCATCCCAAAGAGGAGAGTGATATGCAAACAATCGTACACGATGGACCGAAAGACTTAGGTAGCCAGACACTGAATTTCCCCCCAAACAAACCTGAGGCTGAGCGATGGGGGAATTAAGGAGTCTGTCCTCACAATGTGGAATCAGTGACAGGTTCGGAAAACGAAGGCTAAGGCAGGATGCCTCTGCCACCACATTCCTGTGACACTGGAGGGTGCGAAGCAGCTACAGGGATCAGGGATTGACTCTGGCTGCACTTGGAGGGATTCCCTGGGTCTGCAGCTGAGGATCCTTGGACCCTTCCCAAAGGGCATTTGCAGTGGCCCAGGCAGTGACCCTCCACCTCTTAGCAAGGACGTCTCAGGGATCCCAGGGTCTGAGCCTGGGTATCCCTGCCTCCCAGTCTCAAAGGTTCTCTCAATATGGGTACTATCCCTTCTAGAGGCTTGGCCAAAACCCATCACTACCTTCCATTGCCAACTCAGTCTTAAACAGGGGTTCTCCTCTGTCCCTGTGGAGTCCCTGACTTTGAGGTAATGCCAATGTACCGTATGCTGTATAGCAGTGACCAAGTCAGGCAGTCCACTGGAAAACTCAAGCAATCTAGATTCAATATACTAGCCGGTTTTTGTTACCTCAGTAATAGTTTTTAGTGAGATGGTTTCTCCACACAACTTATAATGTGTGGCGTAAAGGAAAAAAATATTGCTAGAATATGATAGAAAGATTTTAAAAGTTCAGCATTGGAGCCCATTCCTTAGGGAAGGAAAAGTAGACATATTATGTTTCTACTCTCCGTTTTCCCATCCTTGGCTTTGAGGTAAAAGAGCACCACGGTCCCGTAAAGCTAGTTAAAGGTTCTCCCGGTCCCTCCACTGACACAATAGACTCTGTGCTTTTAAATTCTATGATGTCATGCCTGCACCTTTTGTTTCCTTTTTCCTGTGCTATGCTGTGCTCTGACATGAGAGAAATGCTTGGTAGGGATTCCTCATATTTCCTCTGAACATGTTCTGTTTGGCACCAGCATCTTGGTTCTATCTTTTCCTATATGCTACTTAAACTTCTTTAAAAATACTGCTTTTTATCATTAAAATTTTTTTAAAATATTAAACGGACTCTAATCCTGTTTTCTGTTTGTCACTCACTTCCCATAAATTATTTTATTTTATTTTATTTTAACATCTTTATTCGAGTATAATTGCTTTACAATGGTGTGTATCTGCTTTTTTTTTTTTTTTCTGTACGTGGGCCTCTCACTGTTGTGGCCTCTCCCGTTGCAGAGCACAGGCTCCGGACGCGCAGGCCCAGTAGCCATGGCTCACGGGCCCAGCTACTCCGTGGCATGTGGGGTCCTCCCGGACCGGGGCACGAACCCGCGTCCCCTGCATCGGCAGGCGGACTCTCAACCACTGCGCCCCCAGGGAAGCCCAGTTTCTGCTTTATAACAGAGTGAATCAGTTATACATACACGTATGTTCCCATATCTCTTCCCTCTTGTGTCTCCCATGAATTATTAACTGGTAATAAATATTGAAGGGCGAAGCCATCTCTACTGAAGAAGTAAATGTGGAAATTGGTCAGACATTCTCTGTTGTGAGTTAGATGGATCAGGACACGTTTTCCTGTTGCCATTAACCATTAGATTTTAGAACTGTCTTTGTTTATGTCATGATCATCACTTGTAATTTTTTTGGCTTTTTGTCTAGGAAGATTGGGTCAGGTCACCCTGCTCTCTGCCTAGGGAAAGAGGATGCCACACTGACACCAGGGTATTACATTTCATGTTGCAGTTACTTATCATCATAAACTAACTTTAAAAGCACCTGATGATGATATGAATTTCCAAGTAGGTGTGCCTAATTGCAAAAATTATAATAGTAACCAAGCCATGGGTTGTTGTGAGGACTGAGGGAGTTCATCTATGTGAAGTGCTAGGCAGTGTGTGACATGGTAAACACTCAACCAGTAGTGTCATTAACATTGCTGCTGTTGTAGGGAGACTGGCTGGTCCAGTGACTTTGAGTGTGTTGGTACCTTTGACAGCTTTTTGTTTTCTTTTTTAACCATGCAATGTATACATTGCTATTCTGGCTTTTTAAAAAAAATATTTTAAAATAATTTCATTTTTATAGTAGTATATAGGTGTATGTTCTACATAGGTTATTAAGATCTGTTAAGACCTGGGTATGTCATTGCAGACGTTTCAATTACACTCGGGGAAGATATAACAAACTCATATGAACGATAAACACTGTACGAAAGAGTATATAATTAAATTATCTATTGTAGTCCAAGGATTGTGTGGTGTTCAGAAGAGATAAAGCTCAACTGAGGTTGTAAAATTCGTAAAGACCTTAGTCACGGTAGTGCTAGCATGCTAGTTTCTCTTGAAAGAAAAGGGACTATGTAGAAGAGAAGGAAAAGCATTGGCATAAATATCTACATAGAAATAAGTGTGGTATATACTTGTGGAATATTTGTAATATTAACTGGTAAATCATCATTGATTCTTATGCCTTTTTATTCTTTGCTTATAACAGGCACCAGGCAAAACTTTTTCCCATGTATGAGAACATAATTTTCAAACAAATCCCAGATCATTGTTTCTGTCAGAGTCAATGTTACTTTCTAAGTAAATACTGAAACTAATGGCTTTATAATGATATTTTTACAGACTTTACTTATTTAAATAATCTCATGGCTATTAAATTACTACATTGGATCTGGCAGATGAAAGTATCTGTGTTTTGCTTTACAAATTTGTTTATATCAAAGGCTGCCTCTTCAGAAAAGAACAATGACCTTAGGGTGGGCGGTCATGTCATCCTATTCTTAATAGGTCTATATTTCTCACGTACAAATTCAAAGGGCAGGGTTATGGGCTTAAATGCAGAAAAAGTCATAATTCATTCTGAAACATCTAGGCTAGCATTCATTGGGAAAGTATACAGGGAAAAAACCCACACTGAAACATTTATAAATGAGAGGAGTGCGTATACAGAGCGGTAGTGTAGGTAGGTATAGACAGATTTACACCTTCTTCTCTTTCTCCTTCTCCAATCCCTTTTCCTCCTCTTTGCTCCCTCCTCCTTCTCTTGTCTTTCTTCTTTGTGTCTAATCTAAGTTCCTATTATCTGAACATCCACTAGTTTTATTGTTGTCAGAGGTTGACCCCACAAAATGTCCCCCTGTTAGATCTGAGAATTCTTCAGGCTGTGGCTATCTGTGCTCAAAAACAGACTTCCAACCTGCTGTGCTCCTGCCGTCTTGCCTTACCATTCTTCCAGGTAGCCAACTGGAAAAGCTATCTTCCATCATTAATCACCAGAGTGACTACCATCTTGGTTTTAGAGAAAGAAGCACTGTTATCCCCTGGAACAGTCCCCTTTTCTGTAATTTCCCACACATTGAGACCAGATCTAATTTTTAACAGGGTTTATGGAAGGTTAAGTCATAGTAGAGAGAAGCTATATTAAGGCAATAACTTATAGGCCCAGAGCCGTGTCTTGCCACCAAACTCTCTCCATGTGAGTGGGGCTGCTCACCTCGCATGCATGGGACTAGTTCAAGAAAATAGTGGTAGGCAATTGGGTCCAGGATAGCCCATGCCAATCTCAGTCTATTGTCTTTTCCATCTTTATTTACCAAAGGTTGAAACAACCCTGGTGTCTAGACTCATATACTTAAAGTTACTTAATACATGTTTGTATACCACTGGATTCCATATAGAATTTGAGGCCACTTAAAAACCATATGGGCAATCTAAAGCAACATTTAAAAATCAGGCTAGAGAAAACAATGATAGAAATAGGAAATGAAGGAGAGCAATGGGAAAAATAGTACACAGATATACACACTATAACTTCCCAAGGTTGAGCCACTAATTTGGCCATGAGCTTTCTCTTAGGCAAAGAAAAAATGGAAACACAATTGTAAGTTATTGAAGTCTTAAAGAGTTCACTTGCATGGACATTCCTAAAGAGAACCCTGAGTAACAGAGGAGTAACACATAGAATGCAGGAAATTATGTCTTTCTAAAAAAATTTTATTTATTCATTTTTGGGTGCGTTGGGTCTTCGTTGCTGCACGCCGGCTTCTCTCTAGTTGCGGCGAGCGGGGGCTGCTCTTCGTTGCGGTGCGCGGGCTTCTCATTGCGGTGGCTTCTCTTGTTGCGGAGCACGGGCTCTAGGTGCACGGGCTTCAGTAGTTGTGGCTCACGGGCTTAGTTGCTCCGCGGCATGTGGGATCTTCCCGGACCCGGGCTCGAACCTGTGTCCCCTGCATTGGCAGGCGGATTCTTAACCACTGCGCCACCAGGGAAGCCCAATGAAATTGTGTCTTTATTAACATCCTTAAAATAAAGTTACCATTTCCCATCTCCTCCTCCAGCAACACTCTAGTCCTAGACTCCCCCATCTCATACCTGGATTACATAACCTGTCTCCCTTTGTCTACTCTTATAATTCATTATTTATAAAGCAGCTTTTTAATAGTGTCTTTTTCAAAACTTCAGTTAGATCTCATCAGTTCTGTATTTAATGGGAAAACTTTCCGATGGCTTTCCACTGTGAGGAGAATGGAATCCAAACTCTTTACGTTGCCTCAAATACCCCTTATGATCTAATCCCACTTACCTCTCCAGCACCATCTCCAACTCCATCCCCTTCACCCACTCTGTTATGGCTACGCTGTGCTTTATTCAGTTGCTGAAACATGCTAAACTTGCCTATCCTGAAACACTAAGTTCCTATATTTACACAGCATGCCACCAAACCAAGGACACATACTTTAGGTTTTTATTATGATAGCACCCACATTTGGGTACAAAAACTTTCCAATTATCTACTGCTGCATAATCAACCCCCCCAAATTAGTAGATTAAAACAACAATCGTTTATTTAGCTCAAGAATATACAATATTGAGCAGGTTTTAGCGAGGAAGGCTTGTCACTGTTCCATGCAGTATAGCAGAAAAAAGTTGTGACAAAATTCAATAACAATTTTACAGTGAAAAATGTTCAGCCAACAAGGGAAGGCGTTAAAGGAGCTTCCTTACCTTGATAAAGGGCATCTGTGAAAAAAAATATGTCTAACATACACTTAATATTGAAATAGTAAAACCTTTTCCTCAAGGATCAGGAAGATGACAAGGATATCCATTCTCACCACTCCCATTCAACATTGCAGTTCTAGAAAGTAGAGTAGGGCAAGAAAAAGAAAGAAAAGACATGACCGTAGGAAAAGATGAAGTAGAATTATGTTATTTGCAGATAGCATGATTGCTTACATAGAAACCCCTGTGGAATCTACAAGAAAAGTGCTAGAACTAATAAGTGAATACAGAAAGTTCACAGAATATAAGTTCTAAAAACAAAAATCAATGATATTTGTAACAAAAAATTAGAAAATGAAATCTTAAAAATCATTTTCTATTGGATCAGAAATTATACAATGCTCAGGAATAAATGTAATGTAAGATCTCGTGACAGACACAACCTAAGTTGACCCCAATGTGCTGTGCCCTGTATAATTCCCTCCCTTTGCGTGTGGGCAGAAACCATGACTGGCTCCTTAGGTCACTCTGTCTTGCCTGCATATACTAGAATGATTCTTCTACTGGTCTTAGAGAAGCAAACAGCCATGCTATGAACTGCCTACGGAGAGGGCCATGTGGAAGGGAACTAGAAGCAGCTTCCAAGACTTGATCTAAAATAGTGAGAACAAGTTTGACAAATAAAACACAGAGTTAGAGTACTTACCCTATTCGATTTTAAAACCTACCATATTCCTATATTAATCAGTAGAGTGTTGTATCGGCACCAAGATAGAGACCAGAAATCAACTCCCACATAGGTAGTCAACTGACTTTTGGGAAAAGGTACCAGAGAAATTCAATAAAAAGGATAATATTTTCAACAAATATTGCTAGAACAACTGGATATCAATATGGAAACATAAATCTTAACTACTATCTAACTTCTTACCCTCCAAATTTTTGAGGTGGTTCATAGATCTAAACATAAAATTCACAACCATAAAACTTACAGAAGAAAATGTAGGAGAGTATCTTTGTGACCTTGGGAAAGGCAAATATTTCTTCAAAAAACAAAAAAACAAAAGCCAAAGCCACTAACTTGGTAAAAAAAGATAAATTGAAAAATTATGCTCAACAAAAACATCACTAAGAAAATCAATAGACATGCCACAGATGGGAAAAATATTAACAGCACATGTATCAATAACTGAAGAAGTAGTACATCCACAATATATTAATTACACCTACAAGTCAACACATAAAATAATCCAATTTAAAATATGTAAAGTATTTGAATAGATATTCTATAAAAGAATATGTGTGATGGACAATAAACATGAAACAGTGGCCACCACGACTAGTCATCAGGAAAATTAAAATTAAAATTACAACGAGCACTTCTTCTTTTCCCTTCTTGAAAACATTAGCCCTAAAGCCATTAGATCAGGAAAAGCACAGAAGGCATCCAAACCAGCAGAGACTGGGGAGAGCCACAGTATCCCAGAGCAGGGGTCAGAGCCCAGGCAGGGTGATGAGGCACTCATGTAGGAGGGTGACCTGGCATAAGAACCCAAGCAGGGTGAAGAGGGCATCTACAAGAAGGGAGGCATGGCTGGAGGTAATGCAGCATGAGTGTGGTGACCATATGCAGGTACCCTTTGCGTTTTGGGAGTTGGGAGCCCAAATGAGGTGAGGAGGGCATCTTTGTGAGCGAAGAGGTGTTGGCAGATGGATGAATGGTTACATACAGGGGCATTACTCAAATAAGGAAGTTTATTAAGGAAATGGGAGCCAGGTTTCTCGCCGTTGGAGGAGGGATTTGCAAATATGGATCGTGGCTATGAATGTGTGTATACAATTTTAAAATTAATTGAATGGAGCAATTAAGATCTTTTTAATTTTGTTTGTATCTTAATTTTACCCCACTGATTTTTTTTTTTTTTGGTAAATATTTAACTCAAAGCATGTGAGTGAGCTAGGGAAGTCTAAAATAGGCTATCTATACTTTCTCCAGCTGAAGTAGTCATGTGTGTTGGGGAAGGCCTATCAGAGATTATAGAGAAGTATTTTCAGTAGAATATTGTAATGCTAATTAATGCAATTATATAATGTTAAGTAGTTTATTCTGTAAAGACTTTTTGAAATGGATAAATTAACAATTATTATAACTGGATAAAATTTATATTTCCCTATTATTTACAAAATAAAAATGAACAGTCAAAACACAAGATCATGTCATAACATGCCCTAAATTAAAAAACCCAAAGAAGAATACTCTTCTGTTCTCTTAAAGGCTTAGTTGGTAATGTAGAAAGAAACAGCTGAGTCTAGAATTCAGGAAGATGACTTTAAAAATTTTCAATGATCTTAATTAGATAGCAAAAGCTATTATTATTAATAAATACTAATTTCATACCAAAGACCTGTTTTAGGGCTTAGTGTGGACTTCGTTTCAGAAAACGGGAATGTGAAATGATTATCAACTAAATCAAGCAACCAGATTTGGGAGATCTTCAAGTTTAGGATCAAAGTAACTTGTCATGCATGTTTTAGTGTTAGTCCTAAATGGAAGCCAGACAAAGGACGATGGCCAGCACCACTCACCTCCCAGCACCTCTCTGCTTGTTTCCTATTTGCTACACCATGGGGCTCTTGGTACAAGTGCCTGTGACTTCCACTATCATGTGGGATAATGTTCAGGAGCACCCAGTGTTTGGTACGGTGGGTGCTCTGTTACTTACCATCCTCAGATGCTGTGAACAGAGACTCACTCATTACTGCAGGCCCAACAAAACAACCTGAAGCTGGGAGCATGTTAGACACTTAGTAAATACTTGTGGAGTGAGTGGCTGAAAAAAATGCATATTAACAAATAAATAATAATGAAAGGTAGTGACTTTTGAAAAGAAGTTGTAATTACATTACTATTTTATTTTACTTTTAAAAATATTTATTTATTTACTCATTTGGCTGCGCCAGGTCTTAGTTGCCACACGTGGGATCTTTGCTGTGACACGTGGGGTCTTTAGTTGCAGCATGTGAACTCTTAGTTGTGGCATGTGGGATCTAGTTGGAATCAGATCCCACATGCATTACTATTTTAAAACAGAGCTATTTGAATATTAGTTATTGTTAATAGTTTGAGAGCTTTATTGCAGTTCTGCCACCGGCTTGCAGTATTATCTCACATAAGACATCAAACTCAGACAAGAAAGAGAGCTATAGTGGATTATTTTTTGTTTTTTATTATCTTTATTTTTCCTTGCAGCTCTAAAATTTTACAGCTCTTTTCCCTCATTTGGCCTCCTTTTGGGAATTTTACTATGTATAGCTTTAAAGGCTTACTTACTCTGTCCTTAGATAGATAAGAACTAATTTAATGATCTTGTCATTTTACATTTATAAAAACAGAGAAGTTAAATGACTTGACTAGATTAATCATGGTGAAAAGGAACAAGACCAGACATCAGGGTGGCCATATATCTGACAGGTACCTGGTGTTGTTCTGTGGTTTTTCTAACTTTCTTCTCTTACTTTCGGAAAAGAGCATTTTTACAATTTTCTAATTAATAAAGTAATATATGTTAAGTTCAGAAAACATAGAAAACAAAAAACACAACTGAAAATGTATTTATACTTCCACTACACACAAATAACTACTTTTAAGGACTTTACTGTATCTTTTCTTAGCCTCTTTCTATCTTTGCACATATTTATAAAGTGTATATTTTTGCACATAGAATTGCTAATTTTGTTTAGTTACAATATGTCAGCAATGTTTTCATGTTATCAGATATTTAAAGATTAGTAAATAATTCTGATTTTTACATAATTCAATTAATAGTATTTAGTTATAATAAATTATAAAGATTATAATAATCCACTTAAGTAAACCTCCTACTTTTGAACATTCAGGTTGCTTTTAAGTTTTCGTCATTATAAATTATTATTGCATTTGGAAACTGACTTCCTTCACATAAGAGATTATTTTTTAAATCTTGATAGTAATTCACAGGTATACATATTGGGGGTGTACCAAAGTTCCCCCCTTCAACTTCTGTATTTTGCCAAAATTTGATTTTTATTTTTGGAAGGCCAGATTTCCAAATGCTTCTCTCAACATCATTTATGGTCTATCCGAACTTGGGCATAAGCAGTGATCTCATAGATTACAACTACATCTTCATGTTCTCCTTTCTTTCTGGCTTAGAAAATTACTTATTGAGGAACTGGGCTTGGTGCTGCCAAACAGCGAAATAATCACAAATGTAACCCCTGCCCTGGGTACCAGTTACTCCCAACCATTGACTGGTTATTTCTACCCATTTCAGTTAACTTGAGAATAATTTTGCCTTAGTTCCCAAAATAGGCCATTTGGAATTTTTATTAAAATGATATTCCATGGGGATGTAATGTACAGCATGGTGACTATAGTAAAAAATAGTGTATTGCATACTTGAAAGTTGCTAAGAGAATAGATCTTAAAAGTTCTCATCATAAGAAAAAAGATTATAAAAGTATGGTGATGGATGTTACCTATACTTACTATTTACATAGTGATCATTTCACAATATGTACACATTTCGAATTAGTGTTGCACACCTGAAACTAATATAATGCTGTATGTCAATTATACCTCAATAAAAAAATTATATAAATGCGTTCTTTCAAATAGGAAATATTCCTATGTATTCCTGAGCCTATTTACAAACACATTAAATATCACCTGTAAACATCTATCTACATAATATCCATAAACGTGGAATTTCTAAATATATTCAAGTCATTTAAGTCCTTTAGGAAAATGTTACCATTTCCTTTTTATAGGCTTTATAAATAAATTGCTAACAATTTTCAACTATACTATCAACTACTCAGTGATTACTAGATGTCAAACACTGTGCTGAGTATTTTACATGAATGATCTTATCTAATCCTCTCAACAGCCATATAAAGAGGGAACAGTCATTATCCAGAGATGCAGACATGGGGAAACTGAGGCTTGAAGAGGCTTTATATCTTGCCCAGGGCAATACATCTAGTAAGTGGTGGAAGATTTTGAAACCAAGTCATTTGGAGATTTTTAAGTAATTTAAAAAAATTAACTCTAACATATGTAGAGAAGTGTGCAAAATGATAAATGTACAGCTCAATGAATTTCTACAAAATAAATACACTCAGGTGATATGCATCCAGATAAGGATAGAGAATATTACCAGGACCCCAGATGCCTCTCCCAGGCCCCCTTCTAGTCATTAAGTCCCTCTAGGGTAACCACTATTCTAACTTTTCTCACTGTAAACTAGATTGCCTGATTTTGAAGGTCATGTAGCTGGAATCAGGGAGCATGCATATTTCTAAGTCTGGCTTCTTGTGCCCAACGTTATATTTCTGCTTTGTTGTCAGGTTCAGCTATAGCTCTTTCTAATTGTTATACAGAATGCTAGTTTATGTATAAACCAGTTTACTCTTTCTACAGTAGGTGGCATTTGGATTGTTTTCAGTTTGGTTGCTCTAAACATACTTTTATATGTTGCTTGGTGTATAGTTTTCTGTTAGCTCTGTATTTAAGAGTGGAATTGCTGGGAATGTGTATGCTCACCTTCACACATCTCCTAGATTTCCAAAGTGATTTTACCATTTTCCACTTTAACTACAATTTGTAAGAGTTCCTGTTGGGCTTCCCTGGTGGTGCAGTGGCTGGGGATCTGCCTGCCGATGCAGGGGGCGCGGGTTCGTGCCCCGGTCCGGGAGGATCCCGCGTGCTGCGGAGCGATTGCGCCCATGAGCCATGGCCGCTGAGCCTGCGCGTCCAGAGCCCGTGCTCCGCGATGGGAGAGGTCGCGGCGGTGAGAGGCTCGTGTACCGCAAAAAAAAAAAAGATTTCCTGTTGCTCTGGACATTTTGCCCTTGTGTTTTTAAACTGTCAGTTGCTAGTATAATAGAAAACTATTTTTTTCTCTCTATTTGTTCATTTTATATATATATATGTATATATATATAAAATATATATTTCTGTATATTTTATATATATATATAAAGTATATATTTCTATATATATTATATATATATATATTTTGCTACATACCTCTTATAACTTAAAAAAATGCTCTACAGCCCTAGTTATACCTCCGTTTTTATTTCTAATTTCAGAGTCATACATTTTTATTACTATTACACTAATAGTTTTGTCTATTACTGGTTTGATTCCTAGCAAAATGTATATGGGTATTATTTTTCAGTCTGCTTTTTGCAGTTTAAAAAAATCAATACTTCTTTCATCTTTATTAATTCTTAGTCTTTCTTATGTTTATTTTGTTTTATTTTCCTAACTTTATTAGCAGAATGTTTATTTTTATTGTATAATAGTAAGTTGTTTCTGCTGATGGAATGAACAAGTTGAAGAGAATTCTGCTGGAGGGATTTTGATTATAAAAGATTTTTTCAGTCAAAAAGAAAAAAGAGAGAGATGAATAAGGAATTAATTATACTTTTCCTTTCCCAGGACATTGCCATGTCTGCATGTGTGGATGATAAGTGTGATTTTAATCTTGCAACCAGGAGGGGATTTAGCCACAGGGAAAATTGCAGAATAGAAGATTAAAGATACCTTGGTCTCTTCTGACATCACAGAGTCATTGCATGTCTTTCAAACTTCCTCTTATTAAAGACCAAGAAAAAAGAAATAAATGTTTTTCCTGATTTTTAAACTGTTTTGAGTTCTGCTTTCTGTTATTGGCCAAAGTATCCTGATTCTCTACCCACATCTTTATTCATTTTTGTTTTGCTTGAGATAACAGGGACTGAGAGTTATGATGAAGTGTCCTACTAGTGTTGTTATTTTCATTTCCTTTTTGAAACCAATTTTTGATTTGTATAATCCTGTATATTAGTATTCAGCTTGAAGTTTTATGAGTTATAATTTCATGTCATAAACTATATTGTTCTCTCCTATTATATCCTTTAAAAATATAATCTATGGGGCTTCCCTGGTGGCGCAGTGGTTGAGAGTCTGCCTGCCAATGCAGGGAACACGGGTTCGTGCCCCGGTCTGGGAAGATCCCACATGCCGCGGAGCGGCTGAGCCTGCGCGTCCGGAGCCTGTGCTCCGCAACAGTGAGAGGCCCGCGTACCGCAAAAAAAAAAAAATATATACATATATATATATATATAAAATCTATGATTTTGTTCCCAGCTTCTTAAAGTATTATTTTCATATTATGTGATGGCTCAATGACTTTTCTTTCAAATATTGTTAAAATGTACATTCTAATATATTTTGTTACGTTTTGATGTTTAATAAATGTAATACTCGCTTCTGTTCTTACACCATCATTTCCCTTTCCTGTGTACAGAAATATCTTGATAGAACCCTTTCTTGAACAGTTTGGCTGTTCTTTTCCAGGACAAACATATGGATGATATCCTTTCATTACTTTTACACGTGAAGCAAAACCTGGGTATAATAGTAACTTGGGTGAATATAGAATATGAAGTATTCATATAACTTGGGTATAATAGTAACTTGGGTGAATATAGAATATGAAGCTTAAAGTTTGTTTCCCTGATGGCATTTGTAGTTATGTTCTTCCATTTCTTCTGCATTTAATATGGTACAGAAGGGGTCCTAGTTCAGTTTAATTGCTCTTCATTGTGGGTTGCATTATTTTTCCCAGCCTCTAGTCTGTTGTCTTCTTACTCTTTCCACCAGGGTGTATCTACATGTTGGTATTTTACCCTTCAGATGTTACCTCTTTAAATATTTAGATTCAACTCCATTTTTTCTACTAATGCTTCTTTTCAGTATTTTTTCTGTTCTCTTTTAAAGAATCATTTATCAAATTTGGGTCCCACTGTGCTGTCCTCCAGTTTAATACATCCTCTGTTATTTCATCTTCATTTTCTTTCTTCTGCAGCCTGGTAGAGAGCTTCGAAGTGGTTCACTTAATTTTCTACATTAACAAGTTTTCCTTGTATTCTTTTTTTTTTTTTTTTTTTTTGTGGTACGCGGGCCTCTCACTGTTGTGGCCTCTCCTGTTGCGGAGCACAGGCTCTGGACGCGCAGGCTCAGCGGCCATGGCTCACGGGCCCAGCCGCTCCGCGGCATGTGGGATCCTCCCAGACCAGGGCACGAACCCGCGTCCCCTGCATCAGCAGGCGGACTCTCAACCACTGCGCCACCAGGGAAGCCCCTCCTTGTATTCTTATAATTAATATTAAATTAGTCTTATAACATTTATAATTATAGCATTTTTTTCTTTTTCAGCTCCATTTTTATTTTCCTCTGTTTGCCAGCACTTCTTTTTCTTCTTCCTTTGAACATATACTAACCACATACTGAAAAGAAGCATTAATAGAAATAAATTTCAAACTAAAGATTTAAAGAGGTTACATATAAAGAGTAAGACACTGACATCTGGATATACCCTGGTGAAAAGAGAAGGAAGACAATCTCTTTTCTCTTCTGTCTTTTGTTTTGGAGCTAAGTTACTTTAATTTTGTTGAAAGAAATTTGATAGATTGTATTATTGTTCTCAATTCTTCACCCCTTCTTGCATCTTTTCCCTTGCCATGGCCTCATTGTCATGGATGGCATGTACTTCCTCCATCTCATCTCTAGGCTTAGCTTGCTGACCTACTTTGGCCAATGATATATGGATGAAAGTCACAGTGTGTATTTTAAGAACAGGTCTTGAAGACCTAACATGTTTCTGCTTTTTCTCTTCCATCTCTGCCAATGCCATGAAAAGAATACATCATGGATATTCTTGGATAGCCTGTTGGTCCCCTTAGGGGGATAAAAGAAAGATGTGGAGCACAGGCACTCCAGTTAAATAATAGACATATAGTGACAAAAAAAGCTTCCCAGCTGAGCCCAGTTTAGGCCAGTCAGATTCCAGTGGATTTGCAGATGCATGGACAATAAAAATATATTACTCTTATTGGGATAATTTGTTAAACAGCAATAGCTAACCAATACAATAATTTTTCTTCTATTTCCTCCAGTGAATCATTTTAAAAGTAACACAAATAAATGTTGGCAAAGATGTGGAGAAAAGGGAAACCACATACACTGTTGATGGGAATGTAAATTGGTGCAGCCACTGTGGAAAATAATATGGAGGTTTCTCAGAAAACTAAAAGTAGAACTAACATATGACCCAGCAATTCCACTCCTGGGTATATATCCATAAAAACCAAAACCACTAATTCAAAAAGATATGTGCACCCCAATGTTCACAGCAGCATTATTTTGCAAAATTGCCAAGATATGGAAATAACCTGTGTCCGTTAACAGATGCGTGGATACAGAAGATGTGATATATATATCAATGTATCACCATGGAATAATATTCAGCCATTTAAAAGGAATGAAAATTTCCTATTTCCAACAACATGGATAGGCTTGGAGGGTATTATGCTAAGTGAAGTAAGTCAGACAGAGGAAGACAAATGCTGTATGGTATCACTTATATGTGCAATCTAAAAAAATAAAACAAACTAGTGAACATAAGGAAAAACAAAACAGACTCACAGGTGTAGAAAACAAACTAGTGGGTACCAGTGGAGAGAGGGAAGGAGGGAGGGTCAAGAGAGGGGTAGGGGATTAAGAGGTACAAACTACTATATATAAAATAAATAAGCTACAAGGACATATTGTACAACACAG
Organism: Neophocaena asiaeorientalis asiaeorientalis; assembly: GCF_003031525.2. Lineage (NCBI taxonomy): Eukaryota > Metazoa > Chordata > Mammalia > Artiodactyla > Phocoenidae > Neophocaena > Neophocaena asiaeorientalis. The sequence goes on from NW_020173215.1 coordinate 2,909,150, forward strand.
GGAACATAGCCAATATTTTATAACAACTATAAATGGAGTATAACCTTTAAAACTTGTGAATCACTATGCTGTGCCCCTGAAACTTATATAATATAGTACAACTGTACTTCAAAAAATTCAAAAACAGTAATTCTGTCCTATTTTTTCATAAGTCTTACTTACAAAATATATGACTTATTGCCTTGAAATCTTTATTGATAAGAAAGTTAATAGATTTTTCCTAAATTGTCTCCCTTTTACTGTAGGTGAGGCCTGCTCTCTTAGACCTCAAGTGAGAAGATTAGATGCTTTCTTAGAATTCTGGCAACCTAGAGAAAATGTGGAGCAAGCAACACCCTAATCAGTAGAACTTCACCCTTGCGTAGTTTCTTCTGCTTGTTTGCAAACCTGCTCTGCTAGTAAACAGATCCAAGCGTGGCAATGTCTTCTAGTGCCTCCTCTTTGTGCTCTCCAGGAAGACACTCTTTAGGTTTTTGTTTTGTGCTTGGACTCTTCAAAAGCAAATGCCCTGTTTCTAACTGGACTCATTACTGGTTCTGCTACCTGCTCTCCTAAAGAACAACTCTGCTGCTTTGGGGAAAGCCCTCAGCACTGCTGCCAATCATCTTACTTGCTCCACCTCTGTGGAAGAGACTGGCTCTCTGCTCACAAATCTCACTTTGTCTCCCTGTTGGACCTCCTGCTAGACTATATTTATCAGGTTCCATTGTCTGTGGCCCCATGTTTGGTTTCTTGGGAACAGAATGTGGATAGAAGTGATATTGTCACTTCTAGGTCTGGCTTACAAATTGTTTCCTTTTTTTTGTTTTTTTTTTCGGTACGTGGGCCTCTCACTGTTGTGGCCTCTCCCGTTGCGGAGCACAGGCTCCGGACGCGCAGGCTCGGCGGCCATGGCTCGGGCCCAGCCGCTCCGCGGCATGTGGGATCTTCCCGGACCGGGGCACGAACCCGTGTCCCCTGCATCGGCAGGCGGACTCTCAACCACTGCGCCACCAGGGAAGCCCAAAGTGTTTCCATTTTTAATTCCTCCTGTTCTTCCTCCTTCTACCAGCTGGATGCATAGGATTCTAGTGGCCTCAATGAGTACAGATCCACAAAACGGAAGGAGTCTTGGTCCCTATGTGGCCATCAGCAAGGCTGCCCACTGAGCAGAAACAACCAATGTGACTGCATAGGTGTGAGAAATAAACTATTATGCAGAGTTTAGGAGATCATCTGTAACAGCGTTAGTGTCACTTACCTTAACTAATTCAGAAATCAGTAGCTTGAAGTGGAGTGCTAGAATAATAAAAACTCTAAAATTTGTAGTATTGGATTAGTTGTCAGGTTCCAAAGATAAAAATGTAGCAAGCAGGATTGCTTGAGAATGCTCTGAGGCCATGGCAAAACATGTGGTAAAACTGATGCCTGTGGATAACCTGGAAGACAGACCATGTACCTGATAGGAGATCGGATTTATAATAGTTATAGTAATGCCTATTGTTGGCTGTCTTTGGTGATTTGTGAAAAGAAGGAATTGGCTGATTTTCAAATAGAGATTAAAGAAAATGGAGATGGTCCAGTGGTCAAGGATTGCTTCTGACCCACTATAGTAAGAAATAAACTTTAAAAGTTATTAAAAGAAAGATTCAGTAAGATTTTTCAGTTAAACAAAGTGAGTATCCTTGCTGTAAAGATCAGATTAAGGGAGGTCTAGAGGTTTACTGATTATAGCAGGAAGTATGTATCACTTAACCCTAACTAATATGCCCAGTGTACATTAGGTTTTTCAACGTAATATCCTTGAATTTAACTGAGATGTCTCCATTTTTTGCTGGCTGTTACATCAAGGTAGTTCCTGTTACTTTTGTGGAATGTTCCTCCCATTACCCACACTCCTACATCGCACTGAGTTCAGGTCCCAATGTCTTTGGATTCCTGTTAAAGAGGGTGGGTAAACGGGTTTGGGCAGAGGAAAAAGTCCAACTGTGATGCACCAAAATGGCAAGGTGTTCAGGAGTAAGAATTGCTATCCAGACACTCTCCCTTCTGGAGCCAAAATGGCTGGGCCTTTGTCCCCTGTTGGGCTGAATATTATGCCTTTGTATTTCTGCCTCATTCAGTCATCCCAGCGGCTGCTCCGAAATGGGAGTGATCATGGCCAAGGCAGGTCTTGACAGCTGAATAAGATTGTACAGATGCCAACAGATGGAAGCCATCTGCTGACCTCACTCCTAGGGACTGGGCAGTGACTTCCACCAAATTCATCTCCTTAAATCGCCATATCCTCACACACACCTTTTTCTTTCCCTTTCTCAATCTTTCCTACCTTCTAATAGGCCGTTTTTCCCTCCTGTAATATCTGGTAGGACTCCAAACAGTTCTGTTTTCCCTTTCATTGAAAGAAGCTGGCAGTGCTCAAAGTCTGTACAGAGTAGAAGAGGTGCCTTGGGACAAATAGCTTTGGATCATCAAGTAATTATTTAAGGGGTTGGTTCCCTTTAGTTGTCAAATTTCATTGGCATACCTAACGTATTAGACATCTGAAGTGAATCATTTGCTCACATCCCCTCCTCTATTTAATAAAATTACCTTTAATAAATTTTACAAATGAAATAAATAATATTTTTTTTTTTTTTTTTTTTTTTTTTTTTTTTTGGGCCAGGGGCCCCTTAGCCACCAGGGAAGCCCAATAATAATAGATTTTAATTTTCACTTTTTAAGTTTGAAATATAGCTGATGTGCAATATTATGTTAGTTTCAGATGTTCTACATAGTGATTTGACATTTGCATACATTCTGAAATGACCACCATGATATGTCTAATAGTCATCATTAATGGACAGTTTTAAATTGAATTTCATATGTATAAACATGACGGCTTAAAAATATAACTTAAAAATAAAATAATTAAAGATAAACCAAAACAAAGGAAAAATAAAAATATGAGGAAAAACAAACATAAATAAATAACTTATAAAGTATAAAAAAGAACAAAGGCAAATTAATTCAATAGTTTTCATAGTTACAAAGCAGTTTGAACTTTAAACTTTTATTTACAGTCTTATAATAATTGTTTGGTAAGTAATAAATGAGTTATAATAAAAAATTATAATAAAAAAATTTCTAAAATATAGGCAACTGCTAAGTCATACCCCTGATGTAACATTTCATTTTTATGATTTTGAAAACAAACAGTACAGTTTCTTTAAAAGTTAAAAAAAAAAATTAAATATAAATACGACCCAGCAATTCCACTCCTAGGTATTTCAAAAATGAAAACATATGTCCAACCAAAGACTTGTACACAAATGTTCATAGCAGAATTATTCATAGTAGCCAAAGAGTAGAAACAATCTAATGCCCATCAACTGGTGAATGGATTAACAAAACGTGGTATGTCATACATGGACCATTATTTGACAATAAGAAAAAAATGATGTACCAATGCATGCTACAACATGGATCAACTTCCAAAAGATTATGCTAAGTGAAAGAAACCAGATGCAAAATACTACCTAGTGTATAATTCCACTTATATAAAAAGTCCAGAAAGGCAAATCTTTAGAGTTGGAATGCAGATAAATAGTGGCCTGGGACTGGGGGTGGAGATGGAAATTGATTGCAAATGGGCACAAGAGAGCTTTTAAAGGTGATGGAGATGTTCTAAAACGAGATTGTGATGGTTACACACCTCTGTAAATTTAAAAAAATAACATTGTATACTTAAAATGGGTCATTTTTATGCTGTGGAAATTATATCTCAATAAAACTATTAAAAAAGCACACAGACACCAATTAAAAATAAATGAATTAAAAATTTAAGTAATTAAATTTCATAATTTAAGTAATTAAATTTCATTTTTACAGTCACTGTGCTATCATTACTTATTTTGAATCTACTATTGAAACACAGAAATATGCAGCCAAGGAACTGAAGACATAACTGGCGGCTGAAATGAGCATAGATGGTTCTGGACCGTTTGAACTTAAGCTTTAAATGAATGCAGGATGCTGAACCTGCCTGTGTCCAGTAAACTCTATTACTGACATTTCTCTGACTTAAACTTCTTGTAGAGCACAATGTTTATCAAATGACAAATAATTAAAATGTGCTCATTTAAAACTTACATTATTAAAACACAACAGTTTTCATAGCAAATGGTTTATAACTTACAGTACATCATATTAATAGATAAAAAGAGAAAGAAAATATTTCAAAAAGAATTCAGAATATCATTTTTAAATTGAATTTGGTACCCTGATTTTAATATGTAGTATAATAGGAAATATATGGACATGACTTTAATATAAAAAATAGTTTTGCCTCAAAAGGAAAGTCAACATTTAATGCTCATTCACTAAAAGAACCATTATTTTAACTTTTGTGATGATACTAGGAAATGCAATTGAAAAAAATAAAAGAACAAAAGTATAAGGTCTATCTACATATATATTATATAAGCTAGTATTATTTCTAGATCACAGAATTGGATTGTTAACCAGAAAATCTAAGAAAATCAACAAAATAGTCACTGGGAAAGTTCAGAGTGACAGCTCTTTTCAAAATTGTTAATCAAGAAAAAGAGTTTCTCTATATGCAAATAATAGCCTAGTAGAAAATATAATTGGAAGAATTTTCCCTTTACAGTTCAAACCCCAAACACAAAATATCTAGAAATACGCCAAACACGAAATGTGTAATACCTAAATGAAGTAAAGGCAAAATCTTTTCTGAGAGACATAAAGGATCACTGAAATAGATACAAAGATACTCTATATTCTTGAGTAGGAAGAATCAGTATTGTAAGACATCAGTATGCTTAAATTTATTTATTAATTTAATATGATCCCAAGTATCAGTATAATTCTTATATGGTATTTTACTGATAATCTAATGTAAAACTCATCTGGAGGAATTGACATGAAAGAATATTCAGAATTCTGAAAAAAGGAGGGCTTCCCTGGTGGTGCAGTGGTTGAGAGTCCGCCTGCCGATGCAGGGGAAACAGGTTCGTTCCCCGATCCGGGAAGATCCCACACGCCGCGGAGCGGCTGGGCCCGTGAGCCATGGCCGCTGAGGCTGCGCGTCCAGAGCCTGTGCTCCGCAACGGGAGAGGCCACAACAGTGAGAAGCCCGTG
>NW_020173215.1:2914298-3026341 GCF_003031525.2 Neophocaena asiaeorientalis asiaeorientalis
AAGCCCGTGTACCACAAAAAAAAAAAAAAAAAATTCTGAAAAAGGAAACTAATAACAAGGAACTAGGCTTACTGTTTCTAAAACATGTACAATACAGCAACAAAAGTTTAAATTTCTTAGTCCTTATGAATAAATAGCAGCAAAACACAATCCAGGAATAGCTCCAAACACATATGGAAATTTAAATTTATTACAAGTGACTAAGTATTTAGAAAAAACATTAAGTAAACCTGGATATTTATCTCATTCCTCATACCAAATATTTAAACATTTAAAATAAAAACAAAATTTCTAGAAGAAAACAATGATAACTTTATTATTTTAGAGCAAGAAGGGACTTCTTACATGTTCTTGAACCTAGAATTTATAAAGTGTCCATGAGAATCCAAAGAAAATCATTCATTTAAACAAACTTCTGTCTGATGAAAAGAATTGTCAACAAAGAAAACACAACTGACATTTTGGGGGGAAAAACTGCAACACATATGGCAGAAAAACACAGTCTAATTTCCTTGATTTATAAAGCCCTCAAACAAATGTCATCATTGCAATCAAATTCAGATCACTTAAGTGAGCAATAAGTGAGTGGTATGCATTCAATAAAAAAATAATGGACGGGGCTTCCCAGGTGGAGCAGTGGTTGAAAGTCTGCCTGCCGATGCAGGGCACACGGGTTCGTGCCCCGGTCCGGGAAGATCCCACATGCCGCGGAGCGGCTGGGCCCGTGAGCCATGGCCGCTGAGCCTGCGCATCCGGAGCCTGTGCTCCGCAACGGGAGAGGCCACAGCAGTGAGAGGCCCGCTTACCAAGAAAAAAAAAAAAAAAAAAAAAAAAAGAAGTAGAGCCATTATTATTTTTTTAAAGTTATTTTGTGATTTTGGGGTTATAACAACAGGCAGCATTTTTATTGAATGCTTTCTGTGTGCCATACACTGTGCTAATAATAAGTCAGTGTTTAATCTCATTGAACTCTCATAATAACCCTTTATTTAAGATGGTTACAATGAAATGTGTGCTTTACTGACATGACAAAAGAAGGTCCCTAAAACTGTTAATAATGATCATTTTCATTGTTCTCCCTTTTGTATTCTGCGTTATGCACCAAAAATTTTACTCTTCACCTCAGACTGCTTCCTTTAAAATGTCCCTGCTTCCTTAATTTTTTGAGTTGGTACTTTCTCATTTTTGTTGCTGATTACAAAACAACTGAAGGATAAGAAACACATTTTCTCTACAACTGTTTTTAATTAAACTTTTGGTAAAACAGAAATGATTGTAATTACTCCTTCATTATCTTTAAGAATCTTCTCAAGCTTCCTCAGTTTCTCAGATCATTCCTGGGCAACAGATGAAAAATTTTTTGCGGTACGCAGGCCTCTCACTGCTGTGGCCTCTCCCGCTGCGGAGCACAGGCTCTGGACGCGCAAGCTCAGCGGCCATGGCTCACGGGCCCAGCCGCTCCGTGGCATAGTAGGATCTTCTCGGACCGGGGCACCGAACCCGTGTGCCCTGCATCGGCAGGCGGACGCTCAACCACTGCACCACCAGGGAAGCCCAAGAAAAAGGAACTTTATTAGCTGATGGCTGGCTGGCTGATTAGGAGCTGCCTGGGCTCTATCTGGAGGGGATTGTTTAAGGAAGAGATTCAAATCCTTTATTTTCAAAGAAACTTCCACAGTCTATTTGCCATGGGCTTATCTTCTTCATATTCCATCTCTGAAATCTGCACCCATACAGTAAGGAGTATGTACTTATAGAGACTCATAGATGTCCTTCAGGTGACCCAGTACCCCACAATTTTATGTAAACATTTGGTGCTCTTTTTTTTCTTGTTCATTTCTTTTCCCCAGGGGAAAGGAATCTGATGCTTTTATCAGTTTCTTGAAGTTGTCTTTCACACTCCCCTCTCCAGCCCCCAAAAATCTATATATTTAAGAACGCTACTTAAAAGTTTGAATCAGAAGTTTGGTTCCAGATTGTGTTAATACCTTACAGGCCGCTGGGTCTTACCTAGGGAAATTAAAGTCTCCACAGTGGGAATTTGGAAACTTTGGAAGAGTTTTTTTTTCCCCCTTGACACAGTGTTTAGTGGGGTGCTACGGGCAGTTATTAGATGGGGTCCTGGAATACTAACCATCCTGCAGTGAGAGGGATAGTCTACATGAGAAAGAATTCTCATATGTTCTGACTGACACTCAAAAGTCCCACTGGATATTACTGTAGGTGAAAACACTGTTTGTAATGATCTGAACCTCTACCTGTGTTTTGCATATAGACATAAATTAATTTTTAATGTTTTAAATTATACATTGAATATATGAAGAATGTAACTGTATTTATTTGTTATTGCTGCACAAGTTGCCATACACTTAGCAGCTCATAACACATATATTTATTATCTCACATAATAAAGTGAGATAATAAATATATTTTCCAGGTCATGGGTCAAAAGTCTGGCCACATTTAGCAGAGTCCTCTACTCAGGCTCTCACAAGCCGGCAATTAAGATGTCAACCCATCTAAAAATTGGATCCTCTTCCAAACTCACATGGTTGGTGGCAGAATTCATATCCATGCAGCTGTAAGTCGTAGCCACTGACTTCTTCAAGGCTAGAAATAGAATCGCCGCTGCTTTGCGTGTCTCTGATCTCTAAATTCACTTGAAGGGCTCCCCTGATGAGGTTATTCAAGATAATTTCTCTTTTGATGAACTCTAAATTAACTGATTAGGGATTTTAATTACATCTACAAATTCCCTTCATCTCAGCCACCTGGTGAAACGTAATCAACAGATTGATATCTCATCACTTTTGTTGTATCTATTGCTCGTAGCAGGAAGGTCACTCAGGTTCTATCCACTTTCAAGGGGAGGGGATTGCACAGGGTTATGACTTCGGTGTGTCTGCTGCAGCAACCAATGTATAAATCAGAAAAAGACTGGACTCTTGTTTTGTTTGAAACTTTACTAGATTTGTTGGCCATTGTGAAGAATGATACTGGAGAAGCAGTACCCACCTCTAGCGGTCTGCCCTCACAGATGCTCTAGTTACCATGATTCTGCAGCTGACTGCTTCACTATGTCTTCCAGAGCATACAACTTTCTATAAACTTTAGGTAAGTTATTGTCTCTTATTTTCTTTATATCACGCTTAATGCATTGTATAGACTTTAAAAATCGTGTGTAAGTAGTTTGTGTTGCCTATGAAGTTAATTTTTGAACAATAAAAGCAGCATTACAAAATACATGTTTAAAAAGGAAAGGGTGCATCTAATAGGGTTGAACTTCATTGTGACACATAGTTATAGTTTAAAATCTTCTTTTTTACATGATCGAACTGAGACTCTTTCAGCCATAACCTTAACCCATTAGTACAGAATCATTTATCAGATTAATTTGAAGGCATGGAAGCTCTGCCCTTGAATGGATGCCCTTAAATCCAGTGAATGTCCCTAAATAAAATAGCTAAATTTTGGAACTGGGAAACGAAGAGAGTATGCACAAGTAGATAAGGATGGCAAGAGAGCCCAGGCAGCCGTGGGATTCTCTGCCAGGTAAGATAGAGGAAGCCGGGCAGTGGACCCCGAATGTGGGACTTGTAGGCAGATACGGAGTCCTTGCAAAAGACAAAATAGTGGACTTTGTTTTTTTGGCTTAGGATGACTCCAATTAAAACAAGACTACTTCTGCAGTATGAAATGTTGTATTTATTGAATCTTTTTGATAACCAACTTATTCTGAAACTAAACAGATTACGTGCATACTGATGCTAATTGACTGGGATTATTAAAAGGTTATTTCCCCCCAAATAACAAAGAATCTCTCTTTCTCTCTCTCTCTCCCACCCCCTCCTCCATTTCTGGAAAGAAATCAACAGAGAGTAGCCAACAAGTTGACATTCAGACCACATCAGGGACAGCACACTACTTGCATAACAGGATTGTCAATGATTTGCCCAGTGGGCAGACAGAATAACTAGGGGTGTCTCTCTGAAAGAAGCAGTTACTCATTACTGTGTTGCTTTAGTGCTCATCTCCATCTGCCCAAAGTTCCGAGGAGCCCAAGGGAGTGGTTCCTCTTTACTCTGTTGAGAGATCCGTGTTTCTGGACCTTGGTGTTGCCTGCCTCACTTGTTGAGGACACTGGATTTGTATGGGGAAAAAGCTTGGTTATTCTTATGTAGAGAAAGGGGTTCAATACTTGAGGAAGAAGTAGGTTCATTAACTTCAGGATCAAAGCAAGGGTTGGGAAAGTTTCAAAGGTAAGAGAGAACCCTGGGAGTTTTCTGTCACAAATTCTGACATTTAACTTTAACAACCTAAGCAAGGGTGACAAGATGGTAGTAAGCTTTAGAAATAGACATTCAAATCTCATTTCTTGAGATTTGGGTAGCTTATCAAAAAGTAATTAATATGATAGTGGAGAGAATAGCTGAATTTGGCCACGACATGTGGCCTATTGGTTAGAGGATTCTGCACTGGAATAGCCTTCTTAATGGCATTTTATATATTTAAAAGGCTAACAACTTCGTACAAAACCAAACGTTCTAGTCACTTTTGAAACATAAGCTTAGGCTCTGAATGCAAAAATTTACATTTATAAATTCACATTTATAAATATAAATGTCATAAGTTTGGGAAGGAGAATTCAAGGTAACTGCATTTGAAATAATTATTTTTGTCTATAAGCAATTGTGATACTAGGAAAATGCATTGCAGCTGAACATGAATGTCCTAGCCCCCAACTTCTCCTAACAGCTTCTTTTTTCTCTGCTCTTCATCTTCGTACAAGGAATACTTTGCAAGGTAAAAAAGAGACATATATGTTACAGGGGATTTTCTGTACTACAGCTTGTTCATGGTGGGTTTTGGCCTGGCTTATAATTCTCTGTCTGCATGTGGCACTGAGCTTGGCTGCAGTTGTGGGTACAACCATCTGACCTATTAGATCTACTAAGCATCTTTGGCAATGGGATCAAATGATAAAAGACATTCTATGTGATGATAAATTCAAAGATTGGAAAATTGATTGTGTAAAGTAAGTCAGCAACAGTACTGGCAGAAACCTATGGGAATCAGGATAGGTAGTGTGTGTGTGTGTGTGTGTGTGTGTGTGTATGTGTGTGTATGTGTGTATACATCTCACTCATAGAACTTAAGCAGTTCTCAGAGGCCACACACTCTTTGAAGCTCCTCAGAATAAAGAAGCTGGAGGGATATCAGCATGGTTAGCCATGACCCTCATGTGTAACAGCACCCAATCTGGCCTGTGGCATTTAGATCTAGATTAACTCACCAAAAGCCCAGTCACCAAATGACCAAGCTCCAATTCACACTCCTTTCTTAAGTGATCTGGCCTCTCATTACCTCTCTGACATTGCTCTGCTCTAGCGTTCCCAGCCTCCTCTCGACTCCTGACACATACACACGAGGCACATTCCATCTTCGAAGACTCTGCACTTCTGTTTTCCCTACGTGAAATGTTCTCTCTCGAGACACCTACATATTTTATCACCCTCACCTTCACCTCTTTTCTAAAACGTCATTTTCTCAGGGAGAACCTCTCTGATGATCTTGTTTATATTTGCCACCCTTGACCCTACATTCCCTACTCCCTTCTGTGCTTAATTTTTTCTCCTTAGCATCGTTGTAATTGTATCTAATGCCAATATAACCTATTTATGTATCTAACATCTATGCCTGTCTGTCTGTCTGTATCTATGTACATCTGTCTAGTTTATTGTGTGACTTCCTCAGAAGAGTGAAAGCTCCTTGAGAAGGTATTTATTTAGTTGTTTATTTCTATATAACCAGAGCCTAGAATAGTCCCTGGCTCATAAATGCCCAATTACCCTTCACTAAAGGAAGAAATTGCTAAAACATCTATTGGCAGCCCTGTGTTGGATTGAACTAGTTTCTCAGCTCACCATTGCTTTCCATGAAACAGGACTCTCAACTTCCCTTTTTCTTTCTCTCTCTTTTCAGAATCAATTCCTTTACTTGGCTTAAGCAAAGCAATTTAGAGATCATTTTGTGGCTTGAGGATTCCCTTGGATTCTCACCCCCAACTCCAAGTACGTTTTTTCAAGTTTTTCTTCAAAGCAAAGATCGTATCTCCCTAAGAAAGGTAAATCTTCTCTACTTTCATAGTATGAAATATTAAATATAAATAGCTAGTTAAGTAAGTTGAACCAAGGCAAAGAATAGTGAGAAGTAAGGATTATATTAATTTCCAGATTCCAGATTAGGCCTCTAAATAAATTCCTTTTTCCAAAAAGTTTTTCTGTGTATGTATTTCAGAAAAGCATGGAATAGCCCTTTACAACATTTTATCTCCTGGGAACAGCATATAAAATGAGATCATGTTGAATAACTTTAACCATGGTACTTTAAAATAGAATGACTAGTGGGAGATATTTCAAGAGAATATTGAGACTCATCCACAGTGACTATATTATGCAAAAATATTATTAGAATGGTTTGAGGGAAGACAAGGTAGCACGTAAGTGGATTTAACAAACGGTATTAAATTGTGTGGTGTTGTAAACATCACACAAGTCAGAGACCTAAGGCAAATGGATTTTAGAGAACTAGAATACAGACAGGAAATTTATACTCCAACATGGACAAAATGCAGATAAAACTAAAGGGATAAAAGTCATACAGATGTCATCTATTTAAAAATTAATTCATAGAATATGTTAATTCCAGGGGCGTCTTAAAATGATAACATTATTGTGGACTAGAAGTGAATTTTCAATGAAAGTGTTGTGTATAGTGGGAAAAAAAGACAGTTCTGCCTACAAAACAAAAAAGAAACTTTTCATATATATGTATTGAAATGCAAGCTAATAGAATTTTAAAAATTTAGTAAATATGACCTTGGATTATGAACTTTATTCAGTGCAAGAAAAACATCACTTTGACTTCTCAAGTCTTCTTCAAAGGCTAAAATGAAGAGAATGCCATGGTAATTGTCAGTCTTTTAAATGGAAATTGTGGGAAAAGATCTAGATTTACTTTACTGAACATGTTTTTCATAATTAAAATTATGTTTCTAGACTGCTACAAATGTATTTTCTGAAAAGATAACAGAGTGATAATTATTCCAGTGGCCTCAGTTCTGTTCTTTTATTAGAGTAAAAATTCTTTCTAAATGTCCTAATAATAAATTGGATTCAATTTTGGACCAGAATAAATGTGGGAAGAACTACACATTTAGGTGGAAAATCAGGCAATCTGTATTATATAAATCAATATTTATCCATTAGTCTGAAAACAATTGCAGGAACAATGTACTTAGAATAAACCTTGTCGCAAAGTAATTCTGGGCAAGAAGAGCCTTTTCTTCATAGAAACCCAAACCACAAGAATTCCGAGTTCCAAATTCTTTTTCTTTTGTGGCTAATACTAATTGAAGAAGTCCAAGGAATGCAGAAAATGCTATTCCCTGAATAGACTTATTTCTTTTTTATTTTAAAGAAATATTTATTTTTTTATGTAGATACATATCTGGAAGATCAGAAAAAAGAGTTTTAAAGATGGATTATTAACAGCAAATGTGACTTTTTTGCCTCTGATTTCAAATAGGAGATGCAGATGAATGACACCAAAATACGGTATTGTTAAGTTCAAGGGTATATTCTGAGGATGTCTTTTGAAAGATTGTTCTTTACATATCTTTTCATATGACTTCTAAATGTGATGTTTTTCACACCGCAATACACAATTTACCTTCCTTCACACTTAACTAGAAATTATTGTGTTTGACTATTTAACATAATAACATTAAAAGACATTGTTCCTTCTTTGCCCCACATTTAGGACGCAATTAATGATTATTTAATTCATGGCAGCACTTGAGCTCTTAGGTTCATTTAGAAAAGACTGAATCTCATAACCATATTAATATCTGGCGAATGTGTCTTATCAGAGTATGTCTGCGTTTTTCCTGTTCATTTCCTTGTGATAAGATTCCTGGGCAGAGCAAGTCTTCGGAAGTAAGCCCACAGGGCTGCCTGGCAAGTTTATTTTGGGAAGGAAATAATCAATTTAGAGCTATTACTGCAAGAGTCCTTATCGAGCTCATTTCCTCATCTAATGCTTCACAAGCTAATATTACATGTTTAGTAGCAACTTCAAAGGAACAGAACTGTGCTTTGTAGGTTTTATTAATGTGAAATTTCTCTGAGGGCACCAAGTGTTTGCCATTAACGTGACTACAATCCACAGACTTGCAAGCATAGGTCATAAAAGCTGTACCAAAAACTTGTGCTGCTGTAGCCCAGGACACTATTAATGCGGTTCTGTTATTGTTAAATTACAAGGGTTTGGGTTGGGGGGCATAGTACTGTGCCCACAGTCGTGATTTTTCTGCACTCCTTCTCCATTATGGTTCAGTGTGTTGAAAATAGGGATTTAGCCTAAAAACAATATCGTCAAAACAATGTACTGAGAATGTCTAGTCTACACCCAGGTAACAATAGCGGAATTGTTTTTTCATTTGTTTGGTTTTGTGTGACACATTGAAATGTAAGCTCTTAGCCACACAGAGAAGCATTTAATGTTCCACAGTAGAATAGCAAGAAAGCAAAGCAAACATTTAGGCATGGCACGTAAGGCACTTGAAAGAAGAAAAGAAGAGAGCTAGCTTCAAGGAGACAGCCCTCATCCTCCTGACAATTCTTAATTAGAAACATGAGTGATTATATATATCTGCCAAATCAAGATATCTTGGTGCCCATTTCGAGACATTGCAGTATAATTGCCTTTTGACCCTAAATTTGAAAATATTTTCCTTTGTTACATATTTGACTAGACCCTTAGAGCAGACTAATCTCTTTGTTAGCCAATAGTAAACCCCAGTTGGACAGAAGGAGATCATTTAATTAAATGTTATCTTTACTTGTCTTATCTAATTACCTACTTGAACACAACTTCGTTTCCATTTCGAACTACTACCATTCTGTTCCCTTACAACTACCTCAGGAGGGTTTTTTATTTATTTTTATTTTTTATTTTTTATCATATGCTGACTAAATGAGTTTCAGAAAAGTCACGGAAAAGAAGTGCCCATTGTCAGGGCGGTTGAGCTGTGTGGGCACGCCTGAGGCAAATGAACTGCAGCTGCACATGTTAGAACTCGTCCTAATGGCCAGAGTGAGGGAACCAAAACATCCCCTGGAATTTGGCTAGCGCTTTAGGAAAAGTAGGATAAAAATACGGAAATTATAGGAAAATCATTAGCAGTTGTTTGGTTATTTTTCTGTGTCAATAGACTTTTGTTTAATATTTTAGATATTTGAGCGGTACTGTAAGAGCCTTTGTTTAGTTTCCTTCACATTAAAAATAGCAAGTTGAGTAGCCAATTTTTCAGTGTAGGGTTATAAATTAGGAAGAGAGAAGAAAATGATATGGAACCTCTAAGTTAAATAAATTCTCTTATCCAATTTAAAGTTTGTAAAGGGAAGAGATACATTATAAGGGAGACTTTTTCTTTGTCTTGCAGTTAGCTATTGAAATACCTCTGTAATTAATATCTGTTTGGAACCCAAAACCTTCTTAAAAGGGGAATATTTTTAGAGGGGAATCTTCCTTCCAATTAAAACAAAAATTGCAAAATCCTAAATAGAATCTATGACAGGAAATTAAAGATAGGAAAGCATTTTTTTTTTTTTTACAAATCGTTTTAATTTCCACATGATACTTTGAAGGAGGTGTTTGGGGATAGTTTTTCTGGAACTCAGATGCCATAGAACTCTAGTATTTTATGAACTAGGTCAAGTTATTTTTACTGTAAAAAATCAAGTAAAGGGCAATTATTGAGTAGGAAATATCAAAAATGAAGTTATGTTTTTCAATAACTTTTTTCATTCCCCTACACTCAAATCTAATGCAATATTTGATTTAGCACAGACAGGATTTTATTCAAGCTTAATAATTATTTGGTTTAATAATCCACATTTTATGGTGTCCTATACAATGGCTCACAACAACCCAGGTGCTCTTTCACCTGAATGCAACTAGGAAATAAGTACATATGCTCATCTCTCAGACTATCTATTTCTTGGACTCCATTATATTTTGTTTTTGTTTTTGATTTTTTGCGGTACGCAGGCCTCTCACTGTTGTGGCCTCTCCCGTTGCGGAGCACAGGCTCCGGACGCGCAGGCTCAGCGACCATGGCTCACGGGCCCAGCCGCTCCGCGGCATGTGGGATCTTCCCGGGCCTGGGCACGAACCCGTGTCCCCTGCATCGGCAGGCGGACTCTCAACCACTGCACCACCAGGGAAGCCCCGGACTCCATTATATTTTAATTTCATGGGGCTTGTAAAGAAATAATAGCCTTGAATCACAAAACTTCAAATCCTCTAGGGACAAGCAGAGAGCAGTTTGAAAAGAATCACCACCTAAGAGCTCAGGTTTGATCCTAAATGTTCCCCAATTCTTTCAAAATTTTTGACTTCTTCTTGAGTTTACTTTAAATCTTAATATCACCACCCCTCATGAGCTCTTCCTTTCTTAATTTTTTAAAACTTACATATTTTTTAAGATGTAGTTATTTTTCAGAAACTCTTCCTCTGATGTTCTTATTCCTCTTTTCATCCTTTTCTCTATTTTTATCTCTGATCCATTCTCTTAGCTCTAGTAAAATGCATAGAACTCTTATGCTATGTTTTCATAGAATGAGAGATTTATCCCCACCTAGTGCTTCTATGGGTGCTAGGTATGGGAGAGATGATACACATTTTCCACCAAATATAGAAATAATTAACATATAATTTTCAGAAGTGGGCATGAAGGTCATTTTCTAAATTTGTTAAATGCACTGCAGGGGATATTAGGCTGCTATAAAAATTTCCTTTTTTAAGGAAAAAATAGGCAAATATTGCCAGTTTCCCCAGACTCATTAATTATAATATCACATCTGCATTTATCACAGATGCTATATTGATTTCAATTGTTTTTCAATTCAACAAATTCGAAAGACATAAGCATCCATTTTGAAACAAATATACTTAGAACCCTCCCCATCCTAGCTTCCTGAAAAAGCACACTAAATATAACTGACATCGTTTTAGATGTTTAATTCCCTGATGTGCCATTCCACAATTGCATACATTTTTTCTAAAACTTCAATTGCTTTCAGTTGTTACCCTCAATGGTTGGAAATTCATAACATCACTTTCTAATTTTAGCTAAAGTTTAGTATACAGATACTTGAAAAGAAAGTGTATATATTTCACAATGAGATAAGTGTGAATGCTTTAGCATCATAGACTGGCCTGTCTGATGATGCCACATTTCAGCACCTTAATGAGAAAAATCCAATTTTCTCCCCTATGGTTCTGATGATTCATAGGTTCTTCCTGCCACTGGATCAAGACCATATTTTACCGGGAGTCCTGTTATACCTTCCCTTCTTCAGTAGTGAATCTTTCCCAGCAATATTCTTTTTTCCTGATAACACCTGTACCAAGCTGTTGGGGAAATAGTTTACAAAACAATCCTTGAAAAAAGATTCTTGTCTCTTTACCTGAATGGAAGGAACATTTCATCCAAAGTGGAAAGACACTGCTTATAAAGCCAAACCTACTCATTATCTCATCTACATATTTAATTTTAGTTATATTAGTAAGATGAGTTACTCACTATAGTGAAAAATTTTCATGTGCATAGCACACTGAGAATTGAATCCACGGCTCAGTATATCTTATATCCATGTCATTTATCACAATATATTCACGAGTCCATACATTTCCTACTCTTGAAAGAAAAAATAATTTAAAATATTTTTGTATTGGTATCTTTATTTGTAGTGCCAGATTATTCTGAATAACTTCATCTTGGAGAATGGTCAAAAGTAATTTGTGAAAGTATACTAGATCCATCCATCCATCTATCTGTCCTGTCCATCCTTCATCCATCCTTTATTGTGATTTTCTCTATGTGGAGATATTTGAGACAGAGGATCTGAAGGGAACACATCACATTTTCTGCAGAGTTGAAGAAAAGACAAGGAGGTTGGCATTAGACTGGGAAATGGAGGTTGGAACATAATTCTACATTGGTCTCTTGAAGGATGTCGTCGTTAAAACTCAGGAAAAGGGGAAACAGGATAAAACACATCATTTGTTGAAGGAAAGCCCACTTAATAATGAGAATTACTGCAATTTTACTTTTACAAACAGATGTGAAATGCATCACAGAGGTACTCAATAATTATTTCCCTCCAGAAATAGTCAGTATGCAAGACAGAAGCCCACTGACATCTGTCTCTGCTTTTCTAATAGGAAACAAATCTTAGTAACAGCTGAGAGATAAAGGAGGAATTATCAGAAGAGACTAAATACCCAAATCAAGGTCTATAGAATAAAAAAATAAATACATAAAAACTAAGAAGATTCTCTGGCAAAAAGAAAGAAAACAGATGGAAGAAGCAGCCCACATTTTAAAATGACAATAAATATGAGATTGATTCAAGAAGGAATAATATAGAATTTGGACTTAGAACTGGATAAGAAATGTCTAACTTGGTCTACATTTGTACACTCAGTTAAACTACTTAAATGTATTCTAACATACTTATTTTCAGTTGTCAAGTGGACCTAAATGTTTTCTTGTGAAGTAAATGAGATAATGCATGAAAAGTAATTAGGATTTTGTCTGAAAAGGCACTCACTGTTTATTAGATTTCTTCCTCATATTATTTTTGGTGAGAATCTCAGGACTCCTAGTAAACTTTAGTCAACATGATTGAACTGGTAAGTACTCTTCATAACATTATTGAATCTTCGGGTTTGGATTGCCATCTAAGTTCATACTTTCAAAGACAAATTCAAGTACACCAATAACTTCCTTCCCTAACTTCTTTCCCAGTCAGCTTTTCCAATTAAGGGTATACATGTTTATGTCGGACAAAGGATAAGAATTCAGAGTACTTTCTCTTCTTGCACTCTTCATTTTGTTCAGAGTGGAAAAGAGAGGCAGGAGGAGGAATTTGAGAGAATTCTTGCTTGAAACCTCAAATGGAGGCTGGCTAAGGGAAATCTAGGATTTTAACATCTTCCGTTTAGACTCAGCCCTGGAGCTGAGTCAGAGAGAGCAGAATAGAAGCTTTAAAATCTTTGGTCCCCTCTTGTTCCCACTTCCTCTTTACCTCAAGTCCCAGTTCATCACTGGCTGTGGATTGTGATGCTTTTCTGATCACACCTTTCTCTATTTTTTCCCAACTCAAACGCTACTGACTACTGCAACACGTTTTTTGCTTTATTTATAACTTTAATTGTCTAGTACACTTTATATTTATGAAAATTATTTTCCTAAATAAACAGAAAGAATGTCTTTCCAGGCTTCATCCATACAGCATTCAGTACATTGTATGAAAATGTAAATATTATTCATGGTCTATTTATTCATTCTTACTTGACAATATAAATATATGCATCTTTTTCTCATTTTCATTTTAATTTGGATTTTCTTTCTTGATCATATTTGGCATTTTATTCGTTTTTTTTTTTAAGAATCAACACTTTAGATTTATACATATTTCTGCTTTACAATTTACCAATATTTTCTTTAATTCATTATTTCTATTGTCTTACTTCCCTGAAGATTGCTCATTGTTTCTTTTAAAATTTCTAAAATTGATTGCTGGTATACATATGTTCATTCTTTCTCTTTTAATCATGAAAGATTTTTAAACTATGGCTTTGTCTTTAAGACTAGCTGGGCCCAGTCCCCTTAAGTTTCCTAAAAGTATTCTCATTTTTAGGTTTTAGCTTTAGTTTTCTCCTTTATTTATTTAGTTTTGGTTTTGTCATGTATTGCATTGTGGCCAGAGGAGAAAGCCTTTGTGAATTCCACTTTAGGTCATTTATTTGAGATTACTTTTCTGTCCTCCATGTGTATTTTCTATCTGTGCATATACTGTACTGTCCATATTCACCAGATTCTTGGCATTCTCTTATTCAATGTTTATGGTGTTGACATTTATGAGTGACCCTGCAGTTACATACTATATAGTATTCTTCAATTTTTCTGAGACCTAAATTTGAGCTTAATGCGTTATAAAATTAGAGGGCAGGGAAAGGGAAATTAGGAAGTAAATAGACCTAGCTGTCCACCGAATATCCTGATTTCAACAAAGGTGGTAGCTTTCCGAGGGCTGTCGGGTTTGTGAAGTTCTTACTCCAGAGAGTAAGAACACTCTCGAACTTGTGTGTTTGTAAAATAAATCTTATCAATTTCTTATAAGTTTTTAAGTTTATATTTGACTTTTTATTTGCTCTACAATGCTTTAGATATTTCAGGCCTCTCTCAACCAAGAATACTACTGTCAATTGTTCCTTATTTTAAAATTCTTTTTGTTTCATGGATAAGGACCGGTATGATGCATAAATGCACATACACAATTTGTTGTTACTTGACACATTGCTTCCTGATTCACAATTTTTTTTGAGGATTATGCCCTTAAACAACATAAAATAACTCTTTTATTCTAGATTTTGGAATTTGGCCTTAAATTCTACTTTGTCTGATTTAATACTGCCTCATGTTTTTATTTTTTTAACCTCATAAATATACTAGTGTGCTTTTCTTGGTAATGATTTGTATTTCTTTTCAAAATATAGTTATTTTAAATAATTGATAGTTGGATTTTGTTTTAAAGATTAATCTGGGGCTTCCCTGGTGGCGCAGTGGTTGCGAGTCCGTCCGCCGATGCAGGGGACGCGGGCTCGTGCCCTGGTCCGGGAAGATCCCACATGCCGCGGAGCGGCTGGGCCTGTGAGCCATGGCCGCTGAGCCTGCGCGTCCCGAGCCTGGGCTCCGCAACGGGAGAGGCCACAACAGTGAGAGGCCCGCGTACCGCAAAAAAAAAGATTAATCTGAGTGTTCATTTTTAATTTTAAATTAAAATATTTTAAATGAGCGATGCATTCAAATGGCACAAAATCTTAAAGGTACACAGTGGTAGACAGTGAAGAAAGAGCCTCCCTCCTAATACTACCTTCTGGATCCAGTTTTCCCTTGTTAATGCATGGTTATCAATTTCCCTTGTTATCAATTTCTTGTGTACCTTTTCAGAGATAAATTATGACTATATAAGCCAATGTACAGACATACAGTATTTTGCGCACACACACTATTCTGGGCCTTGTTTTTTTTTTCCTTAAAATAAACCTTATAGATTGTTCCATATCAGTACATAATGAGTTTCTTCATTCTTTTTTTTTGTTTTGTTTTGTTTTGTTTTGTTTTGTTGGGTTTTTTTGCGGTACGTGGGCCTCTCACCGATGTGGCTTTTCCCGTTGCGGAGCACAGGCTCCAGACGCGCAGGCTCGGCGGTCATGGCTCACGGGACGAGCCGCTCCGCGGCATGTGGGATCTTCCCGGACCGGGGCAGGAACCCGTGTCCCCTGCATCGGCAGGCGGACTCTCAACCACTGCGCCACCAGGGAAGCCCCTCTTCATTCTTTTAAATGGATATTTAGAATTCTGTTTTGTATGCAGGCACAATTTATTCACCATTCCATGGATGTACCTTAGGTTCTTTTCAATCTTTTGATATTACAATTTTGCAGTGAATAACCTTGTATACACTCCCATATATGTGGCTAATATATCTATAAAATCTGAGAACTGGAATTGCAAGATCAGTGGGCATTTATAATTTATTTTTTAAAGAATGTATTTTATTTTTTCTATTCTTGAGTAGGTAATATATCACACATTATAGAACTCAAAGGAAACAACAAGGTAGGCAGAATAATTGTCCCTCCTCTACCTCCCCAAAAGATGTCCACATCCTTATCTCAAAAATCTGTGAATGGGCTTCCCTGGTGGTGCAGTGGTTAAGAACCTGCAACAAGAGAAGCCACGGCAATGAGAAGCCCGTGCACAGCAACGAAGAGTAGCCCCCGCTCGCTGCAACTAGAGAAAGCTGTGCATAGCAACAAAGAACCAAAAAGCAGCCAAAAGTTAATAAGCAAAAATAAATAAATTTATTTTTTAAAAAAACCTCTGAATATGCAACTTTACATGGAAAAAGGAACTTTTCAGATGTGACTAAGGTTAAGGAATGGGCCTGATCTAATCACATAAATCCTTAAACTGGGGAGCACTTCTTGGCTAGAGTTAGAGACTTGGAATGTCAGAGAGATGTGATGTTGCTGTCTTTGAAGATGATGGAGAAAGGGGACCACAAGCCAAGGAATACATGTGGCCTTTACAAGCTGGAAAAGGCAAGGAAACAGATTCTCCCCTAGAGCCTGCTGAAAGGTAAGCAGCCCTCCTGACACCTTGCTCTTAACTCAGTGAGACCCTTCTCAGACTTCTGACCTACAATATTGTAGGATAATAAGCCTGTGTTGTTTTAAACCCCTAAATTGGTGGTAATTTGTTAAAGTAGCACAGAAAACTAATAAAGGGGAAAAGAGGAGTACTTCACATGCTCTCTCTCATTCCTCTCACTAGATAGAACCATCAACTTTTTAACCATTTATGCACCATGTCATGGGTTCTAAGGTGCACATTTTTTAGGTGTGAAATTGGGGTGTATCTTACAATCAAGCGTTCTTAAAACTGAGTTCTTCTGGAGAGGACTTATATTCGCTTCTGCCTGTCACCTGAGGTGCTACCAACCTGCAACTACTCCAAGTTAAATTATCTAGGTTAAGACTCTTCAGTTTTTTGAACCACATGAATGATGTGAACTCAATTCACAAACCTTGCATGAGTACTGGCTTGTGGTTCAAATTCCAGGAGATTATTTTTCTCTCTCCCACTAGTGTCAAGTTTGAGACAAGCTAGTTTTCCTGCTAGTTCTCTGCCTAGTCGGTTTACTTTTCTCTTACCCTTTAGGGAGGATGTAGCAATTTGGTGACTCAGCTGTATGTGTGTGTCATCAGTTAGATTCTCAGTCTTGGTGGTTTATCCTTCCTCCTTATATGAACTGCAAATTGCAATTGACAGCTCTTAGATTTGATGAAGTGTGCAATATTAGAATTTCATTCAAAGGGAAGATTTGTGTGTTCTTCTGTGTTGTAGTCTTTCGGGATCAAAAGGTTTGCCAAGTTGTTGGTTAAAAGAGAGATAGCAGGCATCACTGCAACAATTCACGTTAGGAACATTCTTTATTCTCCACCATTTAATCTCAGATATAGGCCATCACCAGTATGAATCTCAATGACAATGAGGACTCTTGCCTTCCATGTGCTTGAATGTTGGCACATATGAAAAGAGCGGGAGGCTTTGCCATGAAATTGGACTTGCTACCCTCTTCAGAATCCTCCAGGGCATTCTCTTCCCGTAGCTTTCTTCCTGTTTTGAATCCATGTTTACCATTGCTCTTGTATTTCTCTTTTGTGCTCAACTTCATTTTGGCAGACCATCCTGCTGATGCTTATTGGGAGAGGAAGGTAAGACCTTTCAAAGATAATTTAAGGCTCAGCATGTCTTTACTGTATTCTGATCTTCCTCTATTTGACTGATATTTTGAATGAGTATAGGAATCTAGAACGGGAATAAATTTCCTTCTGTATTTTGAGAGTATTGCTGCATTGTTGTTAGTTCCTGGTGGTGATGGTAGAGTGTAGAAGTCATTCGGATTATTGATCCTTTAAATGAGACCTGCTTTTTTGTTTGCTAGTTGTTTTTTTTCTCTGTAAGCTATTAAGTACTTGTCTGCATTTTTGTACAGTTTTACAGTGATGTGCTTTGCTTTGGTCTGCTTGATTGTATTGTGTTGGAGACTAAGTGGAAACTTCCATTTCAAACTCATGTCCTTCGATATTGTGGCATTAAATTATTTCATTAATGATTTTCTCCCTCACATCACGCTGCTTTTCTACATTCCCTTGCTTACTTTGCAACCTCTATTCAGGTGTTGAACCTAATCCCAATTTTCTTGTCTTCCTCTTGATTTTTTCTAATCTCTGTGTCCTTTTGGTCTACGTTCTGGGATAATTTCCTTAACCTTATATTATTTACTTATTTTTAAATATAAGAAATTTTAAAATTTTATGCTGTTTTGTTTATATATTTTATTTTAAAATATTTTTTCTATGGTGCTTTACATTTTAAGAGCTTGTTTTTGTTCTCTAAACATTTCTTGGAGGTTGTGCATCTTGTTTCATGGATATAATTTAGTATCTTATCTCTCGGCTAACATCAAAAATAGTTATTTTTAAAAGAACTATCTTAAAAATATTCCTGCATAATTTCCATTCCTTCCAAATTTATTTTATTCTTTTTGGTTGGTTTGGTCTCTATCTTACATAGGAAAAGCTCTTCTAAGATGGTAATTCCAGGATCTCTGGTCATGATTATGAGCGGGGGCATAAAAACTAATTGGAAGCGTTGGACATGTGCATGAGACTGCCAGCTTCAAACTTCATTGCAGGGTGAACTAGGAAGTCTAATGACAGTTTGCATGTCACATAATTCTATATTTTCATTAGGTACTCAAGTGTTTATACCTGGAATCCTCCTTTCTAGATAATTTTTTTTTTTTTTTCGATATGCGGGCCTCTCACTCTTGTGGCCTCTCCCGTTGCGGAGCACGGGCTCCGGACGCGCAGGCTCAGCAGCCATGGCTCACGGCCCCAGCCGCTCTGCGGCATGTGGGATCTTCCCGGATCGGGGCACGAACCCGTGTCCGCTGCATCGGCAGGCGGACTCTCAACTGCCTATTGTATAATAGTGGTGAGAGTGGGCATCCTTGTCTTGTTCCTGATTTTAGAGGAAATGGTTTCACTATTGCGAATGATGTTGGCTGTTGTTTTGTCATATATGGCCTTTATTATGTTGATGTAAGTTCCCTCTATGCCTACTTTCTGGAGAGTTTTTATCATAAATGGGTGTTGAACTTTGTCGAAAGCTTTTTCTGCAGCTATTGAGATTGTCATATGTCTTTTATCCTTCAGTTTGTTAATATGGTGTATCACATTGTTTGATTTGAGTATATTGAAGAATCCTTGCATTCCTGGGATAAACCCCATTTGATCACAGTGTATGATCTTTTAATGTGCTGTTGGATTCTATTAGATAGTATTTTGTGTAGGAGTTTTGTGTCTATGTTCATCAGTGATATTGGTCTGTAGTTTTCTTTTGTTGTGTGACATCTTTGTCTGGTTTTGGTATCAGGGTGATGGTGGCCTCGTAGAATAAGTTAGGGAGTGTTCCTCCCTCTGATATATTTTGGAAGAGTTTGAGAAGGATAGGGGTTAGCTTTTCTCTAAATGTTTGATAGAATTTGCCTGTGAAGCCACCTGGTCCTGGGCTTTTGTTTGTTGGAAGATTTTTAATCACAGTTTCAATTTCAGTGCTTGTGATTGGTTTGTTTATATTTTTTAGTTCTTCCTGGTTCAGTCTCAGAAGGTTGTGCTTTTCTAAGAATTTTTCCATTTCTTCCAGGTTGTCCATTTTATTGGCATATGGCTGCTTGTAGTAATCCCTCATGATTCTATGTATTTCTGCAGGGTCAGTTGTTACTTCTCCTTTTTCATTTCTAAATCTGTTGATTTGAGCCTTCTCCCTTCCCCCCCCCCCCCCTTTTTTTTTCCTTGATGAGTCTGGCTAGTGGTTTATCACTTTTATTTATCTTCTCAAAGAACCAGCTTTTTGTTTTATTGATCTTTCATTTCTTTTTCATTTATTTCTGATAAGTCCATCTTTTGTAATGCGTCATTTAAAGCTTGTATTTCCTTATTTATTTGCATTGGAGATGATCTGTCCGTTGGTGAACATGGGGTGTTAAAGTCCCCTACTATGATTGTGTTACTGTCGATTTCCCCTTTTATGGCTGTTAGCATTTGCCTTATGTATTGAGGTGTTCCTATGTTGGATATTTTTCCATCCCCTCACTTTCAGTCTGTATGTGTCCCTAGGTCTGAAGTGGGTCTCTTGTAGAGAGCATATATACGGGTCTTGTTTTTGTATCTTGTTTTTGTATTCAGCCAGTCTATGTCTTTTGGTTGGAGCATTTAATCCATTTATATTTAAGGTAGTTATGGATATATATGTTTCTATTACCATTTTCTTATTGTTTTGGGTTTGTTATTGTAGATTTTTTCCTTCTCTTGTGTTTCCTGCCTAGAGAAGTTCCTTTAGCATTTGTTGTAAAGCTGGTTTGGTGGTGCTGTATTCTCTTAGCTTTTGCTTGTCTGTAAAGCTTTTAATTTCTCTGTCAAATCTGAATGAGATCCTTGCTGGGTAGAGTAATCTTTGTTGTAGGTTTTCCCCTTTCATCACTTTAAATATGTCCTGCTACTCCCTTCTGGCCTGCAGAATTTCTGCTGAAAGATCAGGTGTTATCCTTATGGGGATTCCCTTGTGTGTTATTTGTTGCTTTCCCCTTGATGCTTTTAATATATTTTCTTTGTATTTAATTTTTGATAGTTTGATTAATATGTGTCTTGGTGTGTTTCTCCTTGGATTTATCCTGTATGGGACTCTCTGCTGTGCTTGTGGACTTGATTGACTATTTCCTTTCCCATGTTAGGGTAGTTTTTGACTGTAATCTCTTCAATTATTTTCTCAGACTCTTTCTTTTTCTCATCTTCTTCTGGGACCCCTATAATTCGAATGTTTTTCCATTTAATGTTGTCCAAGAGGTCTCTGAGACTGTTCTCAATTCTTTTCATTCTTTTTTTCTTTATTTTGCTCCGTGGTAGTTATTTCCACTGTTTTATCTTCTAGGTCACTTATCTGTTCTTCTGCCTCAGTTTTTCTGCTATTGATTCCTTCCAGAGGATTTTTCATTTCATTTATTGTGTTGTTCATCATTGTTTGTTTGCTCTTTAGTTCTTCTACGTCCTTGTTAAATGTTTCTTGTATTTTCTCCATTCTTTTCCCAAGGTTTTGGGTCTTTACTATCATTATTCTGAATTCTTTTTCAGGTAGACTGCCTATTTCCTCTTCATTTGTTAGGTCTGGTGGGTTTTTAGCTTGCTCCTTCATCTGATCTGCTGCATATTTCTCTGTCTTCTCATTTTGCTTAACTTACTGTGTTTGGGGTCTCCTTTTCACAGGCTGCAGGTTCATAGTTTCCATCGTTTTTGGTGTCTGCCCCCAGTGTGTAAGGTTGGGTAGTGGCTTGTGTAGTCTTCCTGGTGGAGGGGACTGGTGCCTGTGTTCTGGTGGTAGGGCTGGCTCTTGTCTTTCTGGTGGGCAGGGCTGCGTCCGGTGGTGTGTCTGTGAACTTAGTATGATTTTAGGCAGCCTCTCCACTAATGGTGGGGTTGTGTTCTTGTCTTGCTATTTGTTTGGCATGGGGCATCCAGCACTTGGGGGCAGCCAGCAGCTTGCTGGCTGTTTGGTGGAGCTGGATCTTAGCATCTGGGAGAGCTCTTGCCGATTGTTATTATGTGGGGCTGGGTGGTTTCTGGTGGTCCAATATCCTGACCTTGACTCTCCCACCTCAGAGGCTCAGGCCTGACACCAGGCCAGAGCACCAAGACCCTGTCAGCCACATGCCAGTTGAGTGGTTTATTACTGAGGATATTAAAGCACAGGAACCACAGTCAGATGAAGAGATTCATAGGGTGAGGTCGAGAACAAGAAAAAAAATTCCACCAAGTTTTGTTTCTTCATTGACAGCTTATAATTTTATATCATCCTGGATGCTTGAGAAGTTTTTCTTAATCTTCAAAATCTAAACATTTTGGTTTTTTCCTCTGTAGTTTGGAAGGACTTTTCAATTTTGTCCTCCATTTCACTGATTCAAATTTTTACAAAACAAATTTAGACTCCAATACTCATTTTATCTGAATATTGATTTTTTCAGCTTTACTGAGATATAATCCACATATGACAGTAGATAAGTTTAAGGTATACAATATGTTGATCTGATACACTTATGTGTTTCAGAATGATTACTACCATAGTGTTAGCTAACACCTGCATCATGTCACATAATTACCATCCTTTTTTATGGTGAGAATATTTAAGGTCTACTCTCTTAGCAACTCTCAAGTATACAATACAGTATTATTAGCTATAATCACTATGCTGCACATTAAATCCCCAGAACTTATTCATCTTAGAGCTGAAAGTTTGGATTCTTTGACCAACATCCTTCCCTTTCCCTCAACCCTCCCAGCCTTTCTAGTCTCTGTTTCTATGAGTTTGGATTCCACATGTAGGTGATATCCACATGTAACTGATATCATACAGTAGTTGTCTTTCTCTATTTGATGTATTTCACTTAGTGTAATGCCCATAAGATTCATCCACGTTGTCACAAATGGCAGGATTTCCTTCCTTTTTTAAGGCAGAATGATATTCCATTGTATATATATCACATCTTTATTCATTCATCTGCTGATGGACACTTAGTTTGTTTCCACAGCTTGGCTATAGTGAATAATGTTGCAATAAGCATGGGAGTGCAGATATCTCTTTGAGATTCTACTTTCATTTCCTTTGGGTATATACCCAGAAATAGGATTGGTGGATCATATAGTAGTTCTATTTTAATTTTTTTGAGGAACCTCCATATCATTTTCCATAATAGCTACACCAATTTACTTCCCACCAACAGTGTGCAACGGTTGCCTTTTCACCACATTGTCATCAATGCTTGTTATCTCTTGCTTTTTGATGATAGCCAGTCTAACAGGTGTGAGGTGATAGCCTATTGTGGATTTGATTTGCATGCATTTTCCTGATGATCAGTGGCATTGAGCACCTTCTCATGTACCTGTTGGCCATTTGTATGTCTTCTGTGGAAAAATGTTTTTTCAGTACCTCTGCCCATTTTTTGATTTTTTTTTTTTTTTTTTTTGCTATTGAGTTATATGAATTCTTTACCTATTTTGAGTATTAACCCTTTATCAGATATATGATTTGCAAATATTTTCTCCCATTACATAGGTTGCCTTTTCCTCTTGTTGATGGTTTTCTTTGCTGTGCAGAAGCTTTTTAGTTTGACATAGTTTCACTTATTTACTTCTACTTTTATTGCGCTTGCTTTTGGTGTCATATCCAAGACATATGGTCAAGACCAATGTCAAGGAGCATACTCTTTATATTTTATTCTAGGACTTTTATGGTTTCAGGTCTTATGTTCAAGTCTTTAATCCAGTCTGAGTTTCTTTTTGTGATATAAGATACAAGTCCAGTTTCTTTCTTTTGCATGTGGCTGTCCAGTTTTCCCAACTTGCTGAAGAGACTATTCTTTCCCATTTTTAAATATTGCATTTTTTGGGTTTTTTTGCAGTCTCTTCTCACCTCATTCTCTTTAATGTCTCCTAATTTCTCCTTATTCTCTTCTCATAGTATTTTCATTTCAATCTGTCTTCTCTATAGTTTTATGCATTTGTCACATAGCAGTTATTATATTTTCTTGTTTCCTACTGGGATTGAATAAAATTCTCTAACATTTTTTATTGGTTTGGGTTCCTTCAGTTAGTAATTTTCAGAGTTTTGCTAATCTTTTTATATTTTCTTCTCCTCATCAATTTTTCCATTATCCTCAAGTACATATTTTATTTTTATTCTTTCTCACATAACATATGGCAGTCTTAATTTGCCATCAAAGAGTATGTATGTCTATTCTTGGTCTTATTCACTTTTCTTTTGAGTGCAGGTTGTGTCATCTTTTACCATCCATAAATGGATGATATGCTCCAAGATTAATTACCCATACTTAAACTCTAGAGTTTAACAGTGTTTGTCAAATAGATGGGGGCTCCTGAACCCTCCCTGCTGTGCTTTCTAACTCTGGACAAAGTTAGTATGAAAAAAGCGTAATCACATCATCAGAACTCTTCCTTTCTCTGTTCCTTTGGATAGCTAGCTCTTCAATGGCAAGATCTGCACATCATTGTCAATGTGCCATTGACACACATTGTGTCTAACTTCTTACCCTGTTACTCTTTGGGTTTTCAGTCTCTTATGAAAGAGATGTAAAGGAGGAGATAGTCAAGATGGTATGGGATAGAAGTACTATATCAATTTCAAAAAGCAAGACGCATCCCTGCATTTTTTGTTTAGTTCAGCTATTGCCTTTCTGATTCAAAGGATTGAGAGTGTGGTAAGGGTGAAGGATTTTCTACTACTTTCAGCCACATATAGGCTAAGTGGGCAGTATTATTATTTTTTCAATCTATTTCTATCAAGCTTATGAGAAGAAATTCTTCTTAGAATCTGGTAACTATTTGATTGCTGGTCCTAGGTTTTGATTAATTCCATTAATTTCATAGTACACAAAAATAATTTAATGAGAAGTTGGGAGATGTTGTACCAGGACCTGGCAAATAAATTCTATAATAAATAGGTAATAAGGATCCTTATATATGCATAAGTTAATAAAATCACATACTTTTCCCCTGATTCTGTCACTACTTCATGCCTCTAACAGGAGCACATCCCTCATATTAGTGGACACATGGAATGTACTGGTACAGAATTAAAGTGAACCACAACTAGGAGGCTTGTCAACATTCCAGAAATAAATAATGATGCATAGTGTGGTCTCAGATGTTCCCAGCCCCTTTGCTATTGAATCATTGAACTACGGAAAAATAGATTTGAGGCACACCCTTGTTTTATCAATACATAAACTGAGGTTAAGAGAGCTTAAAAGAAAGATGGAAGGAAGGTGTTTTAGCTAGTTTGATATGGAAGAGACTGGAAGTTAGAGCTCTTCACTGCCTATCTAATATTCCTTTCACAGTGCCATGGTGTTCTTTGTAAGGTGGGAAGCAGAGGAGGGAAAGCCTTCCTTGAAGTTTCTTTGCAATTGAAGCAGAGACTTCTTACTCATTAACTAAACCAGCATGGGATTTTCTTTTCATGTGGATGAGTGATGACAAGAAGATGACAGTCCATGGCTTGAGACCTCTTTACTAAAGAAGGGAAACCTAAGGGCTTTAAACTCTTTTCCAGTGGGAACCACTCTAAGACAATTCAGGGATGCCTGGTGCCTGTCTAAGAGAAAAGTTATGGGGGCTCAGCTTATGGATCTCCATGTTGAAAACTTATCTCATATTTTTCCCTTTTAGTCTGCCATCTAATCGACATATTCAGAGCATTGTAAATGACATCATGCTTTGCTCAAAACACCATGAGTCTTCCAGTCTGAACCCCTACTCCTAAATTCTCAGTTGAGCTTCAAAATATTGTTTGTGAAAGAAAGTCGGTTCTAATTTACCCTGATTTACCTTTGAATAAACTTCAAAATCGCCAAAGCAAACTTAATGATAATTTTACTATAGATCATCATGGAGATTTGCTAAGAGGTAAGGTCTAAATATTAGATACATCCAGCTCGATTTGTGCATGTTTGTTTTGTTATCATGACCATCTGCCCATCATGTTCAAGATTTAGAAATAAGAATTGATTCCTCTTTCAGGAGAGGAAAAAATTAAAAAGGATGCAGTTAGATTCTATAATTTAGGGAAAGGGAATAGAATAAGTAATTACCAGAAAATAGAACTGAAAGATAACAGTTTTAGCATTTCTGTTGCTGTTATTTGTTTGTTTGCTTTAACCTGAAGGCCATTTGACTGGATGGAAAAGGTCTGCAGATCTGAATGACCGAAAAATAAATTTGGCAGATACAATTTTAAGTGAAGTCATTTAACTCATTCTGTTTTCCTCCATATGTTATTTTCCAAGGCCTTGCTTATAAAGCCATTCAGCAGTCTATGGATTATAACAGGCCAAATCTTGATTCCATTCCATTCATAGTTTTTAATTAGAAATGTGCATTCTTACATTCATTTTAACAAACCTGTATCCTGATGGAGTACATCATCATATGGGCCATATGCTTTTCTCAGCATATAAATTTGGCTAATATATACCTCCTTCCTGAACAAATTTATAGTCCAGCTAGGGAGACAACAGATGAACAGATATTATTATATGCACAGAACTTTATCTGTTCTGTTACAACTTCAATTGTACATCACAGAAAGTGGCTTAAGTGCAAAATGTCATTTTTGGGGGCTTATGTAAATGAAATGTTCTAAGGTGTGTGTCCTTTTCATGCGGCACAGATGCATGCACATGAGGTCACCATCTTTTGGTCCCACAGAGTAGTCTGGTTTTTCCAGGCTCACATCATCATCACAGGACGTCCATAGGAAAACAGATACTCTGCTTTCCCTGTAGCCCAAACAGGAACCAAATATCATCATCTCGAATTGGTTTGATTTGTTTTATGAATGCCTCTGTTAACCTAGCGCCTCAGTTGTTGTGCCCAAGCACTGCAGTAATACTGTAATAATACTGGTATGTCTCGAATGAGTTGTATGTGTGCTGGGGTATCAAATCTCTTCTGCCTTACAGTGTAGTCAGGCAGGACCTGGGCAGCCAGAGACCCAGGTTAGTCATCTCCGGCCATGAGTAGCTTCATTTTTTATCTCAATGTGGCATGCTAATATTATTTTTTTTTTATGAACCACACTGTGGACAAAGATTGGGAAGCGATGACTTAAGTTTTTAATCATTAGAGACATAACGACACTTTGCTCAGCCCATCCTGAAACTGGATGATGTCAATTTTATGTAAATTCTGTGGGTGGAGAGTAGGGAAAAGGGTATGATTCCTCTAGGACACATTTGACAGGTTGTGAGAAGAATTAGGGAGCATAAAACGACAAATGGCCACTTAATGCAGTGGTAGAGATCTGATTCTATGTTTCACTGTCAGGAAATTGGAGCTTTTCTTGTGCTCTAGAAATAAAATACCACACAGCTTAAGTCTGAAGTGTTTCTCAATGCATATGTTGGCAAAATATTTGGAAGACTGCTGTCTTTTTAACATTACAGTAATTAGATCTTAGGACAGTCTTCAAGAAAATATGAGTTATTAACTTGCAAAAAAATCACCAATTTGTGTTAAAAAAATAAGGGGAAGATAAAGAGCATGAGAGCTGGATGTGGAGTTTTTCAATGAAGGGTCACCCCTGTGTGCAGGCCTCTGCTCCATGGGCATGACAAATACCTCATGATTTCTGCATTGCCCTCATTTACAGGCCTGGGACATGCTTTTAACTACCTGAGGGACTGCTAAGAAATTGGTTCCTTAGGGTTATTGCAAATAAGAAGACCTGATCAGTCACTTATCCCTTTGTCTGGAAGAGGCCATTAAATTTGATGAAGGAAGCTGTCAATGCATTAAAAGGTACGACTGAGTGAAAGGTGAGAACAAATGCTGACAAGTATGGTAAACATAGGACACACCTGACAAGGCACAGGACAAGCTGAGCAAATGGCTCATAAAGCTGATTTAGCAGAAGGACAGTAAAATCCTTCCTTTCATGTGATTTGACTTTCTACTAAGCATTTGTATGGAGACAGGGTCTACTAAGGAAGGTGGACGACACGTTTTGACCAGATTTTGCAGACATCAGTCTTGTATAATCATTCTTTATTGCAGCACTAAATCTATTAAATTCTTATAGTCTTTTTTCCTTTACATAAATATTTTTTCCTACTAAAATCAGATATTCACTCCTCTCAACCCCAATAATTGTTTCTGACAGGTTCTCTTCTATATCTCTTTTAAAAGTCATGCAGAATTGAGTTTCTGTTGTAGTGAAGGCTGGCATAAGGTAATGATTTAGAAACCACGACGAAGAGACGGTGGCCTGAGAAAGACCCAACAACTTCCCCCTCTACTAAGAAATTTTATAGCTACTGCTTTATAACTCCTCTTGTTAGAGATGATTTCATCCCATAACCACTCTAGGAATAGTCCTTATTAACACAAAGGCCTCAAGAGGGTTAGAGATTTATTTTGTTTTTAAATAAGTGCCCAGACATTTCGATGTTTATTCAAAGTTTATCTGAACTTCATTGGTCTGGAACATGCTTAAATTTGTGAATATTTAGTAGCTTCTTGTAAGATTTGTAGCTTTGGATTTCGTTAGAAGACACTAAAACCAAACTTCTTGGTAACTTTTCACAGTAGTCTGATACTTTCTCATCATACCGTCTAATGAGACATCTACATGCCCATTGTTTTTTTAAGGCTGTGTTCAAATGTTGAGTTATTGCTTGTGGCTTGGCCATCATTGTGACTGGGCAAGGGCTGCTCTCTAATTTATACCCTTTTATTAGTAATGTAATGCTAGCTGCTGAAACAAATAAAGCCCAGATTCTTTGTGGCTTAACATAATAGAAATTTATTTCTCACTCATATCAGCTCTAAGTGGCTGCAGGGGATCTATTCCCTGCAGCACGTAGGGACCAGGCTTAGGAAACAGTGGGTGTCCACGGTCACTCTCAGCCTCAAATCCAACCTACAGGCAGGAGGAGAGAGAGAGTGCAGGATCTCATGGCAGATTTTTTTTTTTTTTAATATTGCTTTGGCCATTTCTACTTGCTGGAACTGAGTCTCAGGGCCTCACCCAAAGTAAAAGGTGTTGGAAAATGTAGTTTCCTACTGGACAGGGGCTTCTCAGACACAACTGCACACAAGAGAAGAAAAAGTACAGATATTTGGTGGGCAGGTAGCAGTCTTTCCACAACTTCTGCAGGGCACAACTCTGGAGCTATGGATGCTTATGACGTATGTGTCTGAATGACAAACTGCCTTGGAAATAAATCTTCCCCACCTTCAGTTTAGAGAGCCAGAAAACGTCCCCCCCAAATTCTTTTTATTCCCCAAATTTAGGTACAGTGAAAAGAAAATCTTCAAATTCCCAATTGCTTAATGGTTTTAGGATTCTATACAGCCTCTGAAAACATTCCATCCTTCGTACTGACCGACCTATATGGCGATGACCACAGTCCCAGTCCACGAGATGGTTCACCCACTGCTTGGGAGTACTTTGGGGTTTTTCACTGACCCAAAGGTCTCCCTGAATTCGTGTTCTTGGCTGGCATGTGCTGAAGATCTATGTTAAAGAAATTACTTTGGCAAACAAAACTAACACCGTAAATTTTAAAATTGAAAATGTTCCTGAGCCATGGAATGAGATTTGTGTTTCTTCTGTGTGTGTGTAAGCCATATGACTATTTTCTAAGCTCACTCAGTAATAAGACTAATATTATTAATGGTAGTAGTATGACCATTTACCCAGGGCCCTGCTCAAAGTGCATTAGAGGTATTAAATAATTTAATCCTCACTACCAAGCTGACACTGGGCTTCTTTTCCCTTGCTTCCTTTATAAGCTGGTTAGATCAAACTCATTGTTATAGTGAACATTTGTTTTCTATTTTATGTGAAAAAATAAGTGTGCTGAGCTGGGCCCCATGATTAATAGAAGGCACTAATATTTTACTCTGGGGCCATAATTATGGTTTAAAGGATTTGGTGGGAATCTGGGACTGGAAGTTGCTCATTGGACATTTGGCTGGAGATAGGCAAGATGATGTCAATATACTGTCAGGAAAGGTCAGCTAAAATATATGTGCGTATACAATATAAACAAAACAATCATTGGCAGGATGCTATAATTCCCTAAAGTTAAGGTAAGGCTGAGAGTACATGATTCTCATCCCCACGGCACCAGCCCTTTACATCAGTTGGATCACAGCCTACCTATCCCCTCTCTGTCCCTTTATCCACACCTTACCATGGAATATCTGTCTTTCTTTTTCTCTCCCTGCTTTTCAGTCTAGCCCCTTCACAAAGTACTCTGGTGCATTTAGGTGTCTTTTTCTGTTGAACACCTCTATGATTTATTTAGAAACTATTATTCAGATGTTATTGTCTAAAAAATATAAATGTTCATGTTATTTCTCTCAATCTAGATTCTAAATGCACTGAGGGTTGTGAATACATCTTTTATTTCCTTTTTAATCTTCCTACTTCACTTAGTGGGATACTTCATTCCTATGTTAAAGAAAACCATGATTAAATCTATTTACAGAGGTCCATGGAGTGTGAAAAACCTTACCTGGGTTTGAGCCCTATAAAGATGTTAGTTTACCTGTCAGTTCTTTCTAAAATTCTTCCTGGATTATAGTTTCCCTTGATTCAGTATTATCAGTGCCTTTCTCAGATGCCTGAACCTAGAAAAGCACACAACTCAGACCAAAATGTTTTCTAAGTCAAATTGCTTCACCACTGTTTACTCTGTTGACTGGAAAATGTTCTGATTCAACCATGAGGGCATCGCTAATTGTCACAGCTGTTAGAAGTAGAATAAATGAATAAGATCAAGATGCTTGGAACTTTTGCAGGATCTTGGAGAGGACAGGGCACAGCAGAGCAGTGCCTGAGTGACCACATGTGTGCTGGGAGGTCTTGGGCACTCCCTGCCACACGGAAAGTGGTGTGACCGAGTAATCACTGCCACCCTTGTCCCCACTTCTCCAAACTTGGGATGAGATTCAAACACTTGTTTAAAATTATAGTAGATTGTCCTATTTAAATTTATATTTTATACTTACATTTCAGAATGTTATTTGACATGGAAAATAGCTGTATGTGTGTATATATATATAATTTATATATATATATAGATTTTAATCAAGCAAACAATAAAAAAAGGTGCAACACCCTGGAAAACATCTGTGAGTGTGTTTTTCCTGCTGGGTGGTTATAGGACACAAAGCCAGTGTACTTATTACAGTGATTATCTAGAGAATGTTCTGGAAATACTATACTGATGGAGTCAATTACTCATCTACTAATCTAGGACTTATTAGATAACAATTATTCTGGGAAACCTGGGACACTATTTGGGGGATTT
This sequence comes from Neophocaena asiaeorientalis asiaeorientalis, assembly GCF_003031525.2. Classification (NCBI taxonomy): domain Eukaryota; kingdom Metazoa; phylum Chordata; class Mammalia; order Artiodactyla; family Phocoenidae; genus Neophocaena; species Neophocaena asiaeorientalis. Next base: position 2,944,955 of record NW_020173215.1, read on the forward strand.
GTCACTCGACACATTTACAACATCATTGGTTATACACATCCTGAACCACTTTCTTCAACTTTTTGATAGCATGGGATTCTGAAACAGGACTACCCATTGATATATGTCATAATTCCTTAAGAAAAGTTCATCTTCTTCCACAAGTTTTATTTTATATTTGGAAGTTAAAGAACTATAAAAAATGTCAATATTGTTTATTTTTAGAAATTATTTCTGGGAATATTTTTGCATGTATATTTCCAAAATTATCTGCAACTCTATAAATCAGAAAGTTAAGTCAAGAGTTATTTGGACAACAAAAATTCAATTTGCTTAAAACTCTAAGGTCGTTTTTTTTTTCCCCAAAGGGTGGGCTTTTCCCATACATTCATTCATTCATTCACTTGATAAAACAAATATTTATCAAGTTTCTACCATGTGCTAGGAACTGTTCTAGTTACATGGGGTACATCACTGGAAAAGCAAAGGCCTCAGTCCTTGTTGGGTTGATCTGGTAGCAAGGAGAGATTGGCGATAAACGACAAGCATTATCAATTGTAAATTGTGGAGTCTGTTAGAGGGTAATAAGTGCTATGGAAAAAAATGAGTGGAGCAGGTAAGAGGAATCAAGAGTGAATTGCTAGGCGAGCAGTGTTACAATTTTGATAGGGAAGAGTGCTCTAAGCAGAGGTTTTATGCAGGAGCTTGCCTGGCAAGTTCAAAGGGCAGCAAGAAGTTCTTTGTGGCCGGGGCCAAGTGAGGAGAGAGAAAGATTGGAGAGGTAACAGGGAGGGTTGTGAGGGAGAGAGCAGCTCAGGAAGGGCCTTGTCAAGCACTGTGAGAACCTGCTTTGGTTCTAAGTGAAGTGGGCAGCCAAGGCAGTTCTCCTATTAGCTTCACACATCTGCCTGGTGCAGGTGTATGAAGTATCACTTCGTCTTATGGATGAAAAGATGAGATGCTGAAAGTTGAGGTAACATGTAAAATAATCTGCTCTCAATAATTTGATTTCTTATAGAAAATAAAGGAAAACATTTGCAGAAGGCCGCTTTCGGACAGACATTATTCTCTGAGCCTGCCACTTTTCCAATTTTCATTTCCTTTTAATTCTTACAAATAATCATATAAAATAGATATATTTCCTGTTCAGTAAGTAAAAAAAATGGAGGTTTAGAAGGTGTGTAAGTTTTAGAAAGTTCACACAGCTAGTGAACATAGATTCAAAGTTAAGTCTCTGAATCCTAACACAAAATGTTCTGTAAAGTTATATTAAAATGGTTTTAAAATGTTGACTAAGAATTATTTCAAACACAGAAAATAAGACAAAATATAGAAGCATCCACAGACACTTCCAAGATTCAAAGGCTATTAACCTTTTCCCATGTTTACTATAGGTCACATTATTTTTTGAATTTAGAAAATAAAACAGGATTTTTTCCCATTTGATGGAGGTAAAATGCTATGTTGTTATTATATTAATTGGAATTTCTTTGATTATTAGTGAAGTTAAAAATGTTTAGGTGTTTTTATTAACCACTCAGTTTACCTAATATTTTGTGAATCACCAGTTTATATTCTTAAGCCTATATTTCTGTTTATTAGTTTTTCCTTATTCACTTGAAGCTCTCTTTATATTCAATATACTGTATTCTAGTTACTATTCATTCGTCTGTTCTAGTCCTTGCAAATATGTTCGTGCAGTCTACGGCTGATTTTTTTCACCGTTATTATAAAATGCACATGTATGCTTAAGTCATTCTCCTGATCACAAAGGCAATATTTCCATTTTTCCTCATTAGAATATATTACTTTTAGGTATCTGGTAAATGGCGTTTATTATACTAAGAAAGTTTCTAAAAGTGGATGTTACATATTATCAAATGTATTTTTTGCTTTTATGGAGGTGCTCAATACATTGATGTGGTGAATTATACTAATTGATTTTCCAATGTTCCAACAATTTAGCATTCCTGGGATAAACCCAAGTTGCTAATTATTGTTTTAATACATTTTTCTATTACTTTTTTTACTTTCGTTTTTTTAGTATTCTGCATCAATGTTCCTGAATGAGATGGCTAGTAATTTTCTCCTAACTTCCTTTTCAGATTTCTTATCATAAAATAATTTGGGGGGCATGCCTTCTGTTCTTGTTCTCTGGAAGTATCCGTGTAATACTGGAATTAGTTGATCCTTCTTTGTTTGGTGAAATTGCTGTTCAATCTAGCTGGACCTGGAGTTTTATTTATGGGGAGGTTTGTGACTATTATTTAATTTTTTTAAATGGACATTCTGGTTTTTTGTTTCTTCATGACTCCATGTTGGTAAGTTATCTTTTTTTAGGGATTAGTTTACTTTGTTGAAATATTCCACATTTTGGGGCATGAATTTGTTCATAATATCATCTCACCTTTTTAATGTGCATATCGATAATAATAATGTTCACTTTTATATTATTGATATTGTTTCGTGCCTTCTATGTTTTACTTGATTAATCTTGTCAGAAGTTTGTTAATTTTTTAAAAATCAACTTTTAGCTTTATTGATCCTCTCTAGAGCATGCTTATTTTTTATTTCATTAACTTTTGCTTTTTACTTCTTTATTATCCTTTATTTATATTTATTTATAGTTGTTATATTAGCCTTTTCCTACTTCACTGAGAAGACAGTTAATTCATTAATTTTCATTCTCCCGTGTTGTTTTTTTTTAACGTATAGTAAACTATCGATTTTTCTTTGAGTTCTGCTTTGGGTGTAGTCCTAAGGTTGACTTGTATTTCTGTTCAAAATTTTCTAACTTTAATATGAGCTTTAGGGTGAGTTAAAAAGGAAATGTGTTTCCTAATTTCCAACATTAGGGATATTTCTAGGTTCGTTTGGTTATTCATTGATGTTTAATTTCTAGTCATAGAAAATGGCTTTTGTGATTTAAATTCTTTGAAATTTGTTGAGCATACTTTTTAGCCCAGGATACGGTCAGTTTTTATAAATGTGCACATTGCATTCTAAGGTTGTTGAATGGAATGGTCTATAAAAATCTATGAGATCAAAATTTTTTGAGATCGAAATTTTAAATTGAGCTATTCAAGTTTTCTATGTCCTTATTTTTTTCTTTTTAAATTATATCCTTATAAAGAAAATTGTGTTAAATCTCTGACTCTGATTTTTGGTTTGTATTTTTATTGTTCTAGCTTTATCAATTTGTTTTTATTACATACAATAAAGTTTAAATTTTTATAACCTCTTCATGACCTGTAATAGACATATTTTCTCATTGTGAAGTGACCCTTTTGAAATACAATGTTTTTTTGCTGTAACATCTCTTTTTTTCTTGATATTGCTGGAGAGTCTCATTTTTGAGGGGGATTAATATTTATGAGGTATATCTCTTTCCAACTTTAAAATTTTTAGTCTTTCTGCATTCTTATTTTTAGTATGCATCTTTAATAAAAAGTGTTTATTTGATTTTTGTATTTTTAATCTATTTTATCTTTGCCCTTTAATTATGGCTCATTCAAATTTGAAATAATTACTGATATTAATTTTTACTATCTTTGTGCTATTTGTACAACCTATTTTATATTACTTTTTCTTATTTTTTTTGCTTTCTTTTGTGATTGTGTTATTTCTTGTTGCTGCACTTTTTCTATCCTCTAGTTGGAATTTATAACTTTTTATTCTTTAGTGGCTACTGTACAAAAACATAGCACTTCATTTAACAAATACAAAATTATTGAATAGATTTTCTTCTGAGGGAGAGTTGGGATTAAAAATCAGATAGCCTCCAGAGTCTATTCTTCTACCACCTACATGTCAGATTGAGAAGTAAGTTCACATCTTACAGCTGAAGTTGAACTCCACTTTTCTGATACCCTAGGTCAGGTACATTCCTAATTAAACTAGAACTTACCCCAGAAACCTCACAAAACCGTGAGACTAAAATCCATAACTTTGGGTATCAAGAGGTTCAAAATCTCTTATTTGATTCGTTATAGAATTACTTCAGAATCCCATATGTTGTTTTGTTTGAATAAAATCTGAAATATATTAAAAAAAATACCTACTGCTGTGTTGCCTATTTGCTTTACTCTTTTTAAAAGTCCTATCGAGAAGTGCTGCAGAAATTTTGTCCTGACATGCGGGGGCCCAACTATTTCCTGCCACACTCAGCTTGGGGGACATAGCCTCTGGGTTATACTGTTTTGAAATTGTCCTGCTGAAGTGCATGTTTTGATTTTCGGATTTTCCAGATGCCTCATAAGCAGGTCCCATGTGTTAAAATTTGTGGAAATTCAGCCTGTTTCTGAATGTGAAGCATCTAAGTAGTTCACAAACTTAGGGCAGTTAGTCTATTAGCTGTGATGAGAGGATTGCTATTTAATTTTATTTCATTCTATTGTTTATATATTATATGTTTATTCCATGCTTTATTTTTCATTTTGTCTGTGTTTTTAAAAGTCTCTACATTTAACATTTTGAGCAATTTGATTTTTACATATAATTATACCCTCTGGCTACCTAAATTGAAGACACATTATAAATATAAAGCAAATTAAGATGAATAAATGCACAATACATTCACTTCTGACAGGAGCTTATCCCTATGTTAAGATTTTCTGTTTAAGTCTCAGAATTATAGCAACACATAATGTTAAAACTGGAAAGAAATTTAGATACCATGTCCACAGACTTTTTCACTTAACTGATGAGGAAACTGAGACCAAGAATGTTTAACAGATGGGTAATAGCTGAATTAGTCCTAGAACCCAAATTTCCTCATTCCGGGTATCAATCCCAGAAACACATGTCATATGTCTTAAACATAATGGTTTCAAGCATTAATGAAGTGTGATTCTAAAATATCATGATGTTCATATAAATCTAAAATTTTTAGTCTTTGCTTAGCTATTCAAATGGTAATCTTGTTGTCTTAAAGTTTCTTACTGGGGCTAAAGCTCTTGCCGGTCACTTTGAGAGGCACCAGGGATTTAATGGTGAGAAAAACAGATGTGATCTCAACCTTCAAAAAGTAACGAATCATAGAAATAAATGTGAAATTGCAACTGATGCAAATATTCACCCTCTCTCCCTAACTCATTCCAGTTACCTCTTACAGATCTTTCAAACCTCAGCCTGAATTTCCTTTCTTGAGAGAACCTTTCAGACTAGGCTAAGTCTCTAGCCACCCACCCTCCTGTTACTGTACCTGTTTTTGCTCACTCTTCGGGAGGCCACATATATTTGAAGCGTGTGAACTAGACCATGGAGGAGGTAGTAGGCCATAGTAAGGACTTGGGTTTTTATTGTTACATAATTGAAGACTTTTCAAAGGCTTTAATAATATCTATGTGTTAAAAAAAAATTGCTTGGCTGTGTTCTTGTAAGGCAGCAAGCACAGTTAAAGGGAATCTAGTTAGAAAGCTGCCACAGGAGTCCCATGGGAGATGATGGTAGTTTATTCTGAGGAATCTCCGTAAAGAAAGAAATGGATGAATTTGAGAGATATTCAGGTATTACATAGAAAGAACATGGGTAGAGAAATATTGTGTGTGTGGTAAATAGCAAAATAGTGACAATATTTGTAAGTCTTCCCAATAAGAAGTGAAGTCTTTCTTTCTTCACTCTATTGAATGTGGACTGGCCTTGTGACCAGCTTTGGTCAATGGGACACCAGCAAACAGAGGGTTAAAAAGCATTTGAATGTTGGGGAATCTCTCTCAGTGAGCTTAAAACTGTACCACGTGGACAATCAGGCTGACCTGCTGGAGGATAAGAAACCATGTAGCAAGAGGGTCCAGTTGATCCAGATGTGCCAGCCAAGACCCTTGAAGGAGCTCAGCTGAGAACAGTCAACCTGGATCATACCAGAAGGATGCCAGGCTGAACACAACCCAAACTACTGGCTGAATGATTTTTGAGCTAAAAAAAATGGCTGTTGCCTGAATAAACTAAGTGGCAGGGTTGTTTGTTACATGGCAAATGCTAACTGGTCCTGTGTAAGAGAGAAGTCTATGAAATGAATGGTACTGATATTTTAAAAGAGATGTATATTATATGAGGATTCCTAAAGTATAAGCTCTATCTCCTCTCATCCTTGTCTGAGTAGTTCAAATTTAACAGACCCATCTAGTTAACAGCCCATCTTATACAAATCAATTCCATTAGCCTAACAAGTTTTTCTTCAAAGGTTTATTTTCTAATTCATCTTTTATTTGTTGCAATTTTTTTCCCGGAATACAGGATTTTTTTTTTGTATTCTTAGTTGGTGGTTAGAAACCATTAAAAAAATCAGATGTAAATATCAATGATTGGAAATATGGAAACTGCTTTCAAATGTAAATAATATACATGTCTAATTAGCAAGGGGTTTTATTATTGAAAAGCTTGGATGTGGGAATCCTTGATACATATTGTTGCTAATTAAAAACATCTATTTATAAATCTGAATGATGGAATGCAACTGCTTGACATGATTGGAACTTCTGAAAATGTTAAGGATGCTTTATGTATCTAAATGTAAGAAAAGGCATTGTGCTCATATTAGCTTTCAAATTACTTTTAGATCCCACATGAAGAATAGAGAAAATTTTGTCCTCTGAACTATATTCCTTGCAGATCTGGGATAATATCGGTCAGTTGTTATGTCTGAGACAAATGAATGGTTTATCATCATACGTAATAAGATTTAGCAGGAGAAAAGATTAGATACCAAAATTAGTATTTTTATTTTAAAAAATGTTATTATTTTTGTGTTAGGTAGGAAAATTTTCTTCATCGCCATAGAAAGCCAACCTGATTATTTTGGGACACATCAAAAAGTTATCAAATGGCTATTTCTTTTTAGTGAAGTGTAGATTTTTCAGCCCTTCATAGAAAAAAAGAATTTTGGAAAGGAATCTAGGTATCAACCCTTAACTTCTTTGTGATTTTGCAAGGTCGGTGATATTGACCTCATTGTTAATCTCGTAGTATTAAGAAAATATATGTATATATGTATGTGTATATATATATACATATACATATATACATATATATACATATATAGGGATTTCCCTGGCAGTCCAGTGGTTAAGACTCCGCATTTCCACTGCAGGCAGCGCGAGTTTGATCCCTGCAGGGCACTAAAATCCTGTATTTCTCGGGGTGCGGCCAAAAATTAAAAAAAAAAGAATATATATATATATATATATGTGTGTGTGTGTATGTATATGTATATATATATGTATATAACTGAATCACTTTGCTGTACACTTGAAACTAACAAAACTTTGTAAATTAACTATACTTCAATTAAAAAAAATCTAATCGCAAAATCCATCAAACTTTTAAAACTTTTCTTTGGCTCTAATGCAGTGTATAATTTACCTCCTCACTCCAGAAATGGTTAAACTAAAACATGCATTTAATGCAGATTTCAATAATGTGACAATACTTACCTCACCTTGAAATGACAAGACAACTTCAGAGTGTTATTTATTAAAATTGGTTTTAAAATTGCTAACTGGCAAAGTTTGGATTATATGTGGGGTCTGGTTATTCTGAACTCAAGAACACATTCTTGAAGTTCTTAAGGTCATTCTGTTCAAAAAATGGTCTGTGAACCTACCTTCCGTATAGATACTTTCATGAAAAAAATTCACATCATGCATCATATCAAATAAAGTTTGAATTTCGGGAGTTATGTTGTTTTGAAAGCAAACAGCGATAACAATAGTTATCATTTACTGAACACATATACCTTATGCACTGTTACTAGTATATATATATTTTTAATTTCACAACTATAAGGTGGATTCTACTATTATAGATGAGGCACTTGTTGGCCAAGAAGCCTGTTTGAAGTGACATAGCCAGTGAGTAGTGTAGGTGGAAGCACACCCAGGCATGCTGACACCTTAGCATGGTTCTCACCTTAAAAGATCATTACAACTTATAGTAAGTGACACTATAGTCTCTGTCCAGTCCCGAGTTGAAGAAATGAGAGGCATGCGAAGTTTTTACTTTGCTGTATGGTATATATATATTTCATGCACATATTTAAGCTCCATTATAACAAAAATAGTTTAAATCAACACCGGGGGGTGGGTGTGTGAGCTTAAATAACTTTTTCCTTTAAGAGTGCCCATATATTACTCAGTTTTCACACACACTGTACTGGTCCCATCCAAGTTCAATATTCTATGATTATGTGATTTTGTTGGCTGTGGGTTTTGGTCTTATAGGAACCATTTCAAATTACTTCAATGGATGTTGTGTAATCCTACTCTACTAGGAAAGAGTTATGCTCTTTATACACCGGAGACCGGGTTTATTAAACCCATCCACACCCTGTGGTGTGTTTTTATACACACTCCCTTTGTCTTCTGAAGGAAGTTTCTGCATGTGGGAGAAGGGTGTAAAGGAAAACAAAATCCTGGACTCTGTCTGTATGATGATTACAACTGAGACACAAAAACATCTGCTAGGTTAAAGGCACCAGCTGTTGGCCATGCAGAGTAATCACATTCACTGCCGTTGGTCAGGAAATTAAGAAAACCATGGTGTCAGTGGATCAAACTGTGAAGAATCTTGGAAAGACTAAATATTGCTATACACACTGACATTTGACCAAAACAAAGGGCTTAAATAAAATGTACTTATTTTAAGACAATTTCCCTCGCATTCCCTCTATTTTTATCACTGATTTTAGATAATTTTGAGTCATTCTCAGAAAGGAATGAGCTTATTGCTGTGTTAAAACCCTGACCTGCAATGAAAGAGGGGCTTTGTATCTTTAATTCACTGGTGTTTTTCTTATCATCCCCAAAGAAGGTTTGCTGATATCTCACATAAGAAAACACTTTTGAAACTTGTTTAACTTTTAACTCATAGCTATTGATCATCCCTTCCTACTTTCTTTTTATCTGTAGCTCTGATTAATGACAACACAAAGTCTAAATTTCAAAAAAGATATATACGTACCTATTTATTTTTAGAACTTATCAATAGTATTTTTGTAATGTTGTATTGACAGAATACCTATGTCCCTGAAGGGTTGTCCTGTAATGTGCCATCATGGTAATTCACATTTGATTGATGACTCAGAGTGGAACAACTCTTATAATTCCTTGAAATATGGAAGGCTTACATTTTATAAAATAAAGGAACGATTCTGAATTTATTGTATTTGATGTATTATTTGTGTTTAAGTACAAATATCTAGAGCAGAGAAAACTATTACAATTGGACAAATTCACTTAGCTTTAAGCCTCTTAGAAGCTCTGGAAAGGGCAAAAATATAAGAGATTATAGAACTAATTCTCTAATTAGTCAAAAGCAAAGAAACACTTTTTTATGTGTCCTAAGTATTTGCGTAGAAATACTAACCTCTGTAGCCTAATATTTTTATCCATTTGGAGAAACCTCCATTAGTGTAACACTCCTGGTCCCTCAGCCCACCCTTACTTCTCCCAGGGAAGTAAAAGGGATTGCCTGATTGGGGGGCATATGTCATTGGTGCACTGCTTCTTGGTTCGATGGAGCTAATCTATTAAATTCTTGCAAATGGGGGCCTGGTATCTTATTTCTCCTTTTCATTCCACCAAGTTCAGAGAGAGGCAATGACTTGGGTAAGTTTGTTTGCTCTGCAAATTTCAAAATCTCCTTTGCGTAAGTTTTCCAAGACTGAAGCAGTTAAGTTGCCTTACCAAGTGACCTCCTGCAGCTTAACATGTGTAAGACAAGAGTTTGGGTCTTCATCAGCAGAGTTTTTTGGTTTATTTCACAATGGGCACAGGACCTAAGTGGATGAGAAGGATGCTCTTTATTAGGCCACCTTCACCTCCATCTTGGCGTATTTGTTTCATTCTTTGGGAACTTTGTGAAATAGAAGTCAAGGCATGTTATTTTCAGACAAAAATACATATGAAGAGACCCAGGGAAGGGTCAGGGATTTGGGCCTTGGATTTTAGTAGGAGACTCTGTGTGCCTTTAAAGTGGACAGCATACTGTGGTCTATGTCGTGGAGTGTGGCTGGGTTTTTGGGTGGTTTTAGGATTTAGGCATAAACTTTGTGAGATTTTCCCCTGAAAGGTCATTGCAGTTTATGGTAAGTGATACTTTTTTACAAGCAAATTTTGCCTCATTTTCTATAGAGGTGGCGGACCTTAAGTGAAGGAGCAGATGCTAGTGAAGGCATAAGACTTTGCAAACATAGGTGGGTTTTAAGAGCTTCAGCACACAAAACATTGGCTGGGCAGACTGGGATAGCCTGTGAAAATATGCAAGGACCATTGAGACCTTAGCCAGGATTTCAACTTGGTTTCAAATGCTATGTATGTGATGATCTATGAAAAGGCATGGGATAAGAGAGTTTTCATGTACAGGCAGTCAGGGGTAGAGCCACTGTTGGCTGTGTTTGCCATGTTTTTCAATCACACATGCGGGACACTTCTAGTGCCAGCTCTAGGCAGGAGGCACTGTTTACCATTGCTTTGACTTATCTTTGAGCCGAGAGAGGGAACAGGGAAAGAATAACCTGGGATTCAGGAGACCTGTACTAACCCAAGAATCGCTTCCTACTCCAAGGTCCCACATTGCTCTGGATTTATTACTTACATAAGCTCCAACCATTTCAGGAGATTTTTCAAGACCCAAATAATGACTTCTCTCAACTAAGAGTGATATATTTTATTATTAACTCAATAAACAAAGAGGAACCTTTATCATAATTTAGAGATTTAATCCATTTTAGAGCTTCCTAGTGGCAAAATCTCCACTGACCACCAGAGCTTCTGGAGGACATCCAATGCAGCAGGGCTTTATATTAAGGGAAAGACTTCATGAAGATAGGAGTAAGAGTGTCCTGATCTCAAGTTTTATCTTTAGTATTTAATTTTGTTTCACATAAAATGCCTTATATTTTGTCAATAATTATGTGAAAGCATCAACTGTTTTTACACATTAAACAAAAATCATCAGAATTGGGTTAACAAGTTGCATAATAAGATTAACAGCTTATAGATTCCTGTTTTTTTAAAATTATTATTTTGACCCCTTTGTTGAAGAGACCCACATCATATTACTGTTTCCAGATACGACCTGAATTTTGATTTACATTTTAGAGGGAGGTGTGTATTAACATCTGGAACTGAATTCTTTCTTTTGTGATGTGACTGAATTTATCCCACGTCTGCAAACAATAACTTAAGTCCCCAAAGTGCCTTTGGGTGAAAGAGGACAAGACTTGATGAACTTTGCGGCCTTGCAGAATAACAAAAGAATTTTAAGGCGTTGTTCCCCAGCTACAGGAGGGCCTATTAGTGTATTCTGCTTTGAGGGGCCCTAACAATAGTGGTGCTATTCCAGTCCAGAGTTTCCAGTCCTGAGTTTCCTTAGCAGGGACACCAAAGCCAAAAGGCACTAATGACCTGTGCCATCTGGCTTGTCAACAGCCAGCTTCAGTGAAGTGTTAAGAAATGCAGTCATTATTTATGTATCTTGGTTCTATTATTCTTTTTGATATATTTTCCCAATGTTTCCACTGATTAGTCAAGATCAAGATCCTGCCTGAGTCTTCTTGAATATGTCATTTCTGTGAAGGTTTTAGCTGAAGATCATTTTGTAGTTCATTTGAGTAGAAGGTTCTTTGCCTATGAAACAAATGATGTCTTTTCAGTAATCTGGCGAGCTATTTAAAAATGAGCTACTTAAATTATTTATTTCATAAAGTCCTACTGTGGTTAGGTTAATGTGTGGATTTAAGATTGGAAATATTTGGAAGCAGGAATAATACAAAATGCTAAAGTGGCCTATTTATTTTGTACTTTCTAAATTGTACTCAAGCTTTGGTGTGATTGGGATTGATAATCACTTCCTTCTAGATATCTAACAGCAGTCTGAGAATTCACCCTTCTTTTGAAAATTACAGTCTCATTCTTAGGGCTGGAATGAATCTAATCAGAGGGTAGGAGATTTTTCTTAGGCCCACCCATTGTTTTAGAAATAGACTGATCTGAAAACTATCATTGGCTCCTCCTAGATTTCCTTTGCTGGGTACTTCTTTACTAAACTGCCTTTAAACTTGGGATTTTTCAAGGGGGAAGATCCTCATTTCACATTTCACTATGAAGAAATAGAGGAACAAAGAGGGTAAGCTACTTGCTCAATGTCACACAGGTATTAAGTAGCAGAAGTCAGATTTGAATTGAGGCTTCATGAAGTTCCAGAGTCTTTGATGCCATAATTTACCACAAGCCTAGACCCTTTTGAAAGATTCTTATTCAGTAAATCCGAGTAGGGCTGGGCAATCTGGTTTTTAAACAAATAACCCAAATGAGATGATTTTCCTCATCAGCAAAGTTCAGGAAACTTACTCCAATAAATAAACGTAAATGCACATCTTAGATACAGCAAAAAATTTTAACAATTTTGGTTTTGCTTAGAAATGAGGATATACCTATGCAAACTAGGTATGTTCTATTCTAGGTTCCAGATTCTTACACAGCTCTTTCTTATGAATAATCTGAAAAGTTGTTTTTCATAACAGTTCAGGAAAATAACCTGAGACTAATAAAAACAGCCTAATAGAAATGAGGCAGCAGGTCTGAAAAAACTGGCCAAGGGCAGCTTTGTAAGAAATCACTGAAAAAGTAACCAGCCAAGTTAAAAGGATAGAGATTTCTTCCTTTGTTTAGAAGCTTCTGTGACCTGCTGGACTGAGCCAAGAACAGGAAATAGGAGTCTCTGTTTTCTTCCAGGACTCTCTTTGGCCCACTGGATACACAGGAAGTGGTAGAAAGCTGTATGGTGGCTCTGTAGGAACTGAAAGTTCTTGGGCAAATCAATCAGACCTGACTCTCCACATCAGCAAGTCAGGATATATTGGTTAAACTTATTTGAATCCCATCTGGCTTTACTTACTGGCAAGTGTAAAGTGTTTTCAAAATACCAAATAGTATACAGGGCATCCAAGCAGCTTCAATTTCAGCAGCCCCATCCTCTCCCTTCCTGCACTTCATTGTACATTGCTCAGTGTGATGGGATATAGTAAAACCCCAAATCACTGGGCTCCCAAGCCCGTGCCTGACACTGTCCTTACATGCTGCTCCTGTTGGCCAAGCCTGCTTTCAGGCCACCTACTCTCTATTGACTTCCAACAACTACTTTGGCAATCCTAAAGAAAATTTTGTTTTCAGCCTTGCTGATATCAGAATAAAAACAAACAAATACTCTGAAAATACAAAAAATTACAATTGCTACTGAAAACTTTTAACTTTCCCAGTACACAGTTGGGAACTATTCCCCACCCTCCAAAGCCTAGGCCTGTCAGACCATGCTAATTAGGATACTTGAGAAATAGGTGTGCCTCTCCTGTTTTAATTTGGTGGGCATTACAAATCACATAACTGATCTTAGATCCCTCTTTGCAATGACTGCTAGGAGAGTCAGGGCTACATGTGTGGCTTACATGGGGACTTGATACACACTTATTTGGCTTATATACTTCAATCTCAGCTTCATCTTTTATTTCCGACTTTGCAGTTCCTTTTTCTCATTCAATTAATATTAACATTGTGTTTAATGTGTCTTCATGTTGCCTTAAACACTTTCAGGAATAAAAAGCATGGTTGAAGAATTTACTTTAAAAAACTTCTTGGTTGGGCTTCCCTGGTGGTGCAGTGGTTGAGAATCCGCTTGCCAATGCAGGGGACATGGGTTCGATCCCTGGCCCGGGAAGATTCCCACATGCCACGGAGCAAATAACCCGTGCACCCCAACTACTGAGCCTGTGCTCTAGAGCCTGAGAGCCACAACTACTGAGCCCACGTGCCACAACTACTGAAGCCTGTGCATCTAGAGCCCGAGCTTCACAACAAGAGAAGCCACTGCAATGAGTAGCCCCTGCTCACCACAATTAGAGAAAGGCTGTGCACAGCAACGAAGACCCAACGCAGCCAAAAATAAATAAATAAATAAATTTATAAAACAAAACACAACAAAAAAAAAACTTCTTGGCAAATCCTTACATCCATCCTCTGGATGCATAAAAATATTTAAAGACTACCTCTAGTTTTCTTACTATGTGTATTTTGTTACTATATAACACAGAAATCCTTATTTCTCTACTCTTTCTGAATATGTAGTATATCTGAGAAAAGCAACTTTGTGCACTTATAATAAATGTCCTCAGATTTTGTCTGCTTGGGACATTTCAAACCTTTTACACGGAAGTTCTCATGTTGATGGGCTCAAAATACACTTGATTTCTATTCTCTGGGAGCACTTCTCCTAAGCAGAAGAGCAAAGGTAAAGAAACACTGATTTTCTAAAAAAAAGCAAGTGAATACAGGTTGAGGAAAATTCTACTTTATGAAGTTCCTCCATTTCATTGCCTCATTCTCAGAGCCTATTCACTACTTGGAAAAATTCATAACCTGGCAAAATAAGAGCATTCAGTCTCCTCCAGGCTATAAGCCAAATCAAACCATTCTTTTTAATTACAGGTGAATAATAACACCCTTAAATTTCTTAAAAATAACGTCAGCCTCTTTTTGCTTTTTGACTGATGGAAGGTGATGAATGAAGACCTTTTAATTCAGCACAGCTGGATGTCTTTTGTTGCACTTCCTCTCAAAGGTTGCTGTGCAGATCTGGCCTATTTTGTCAGATGTGCTAAAAACAACCTGCCTGACTGGAGGTGGAAACAGACTTCAGACAGAAGACATTTGCTTGATTGAATACCCTGTCGGGACAGCAGCTGTGGCAGTCAACCAATGAGGTGGAAGATATGCCATTTGTTTGAGGGCATGTGCTTGTGTGAGCAAGTGTGTTTCGATTTGATGGTTCTCCCAGGACTAGAGAAGGTCCCTCTCGTCAACCTTTGTAGCTGGTATGAAAGTGACTTTTGTACTGCTGCCAATTTTGAGGATGCCCTGTAAAATACAGGGCTTACTGCCTGGACCTAAAGTCTTTGTTCCTGTATGGATCTCAGAATACCCAGTAAACCAAGCCTTCCTTGAGCAATTCAGGAGGTCTGTGAGCTGTAGGACTTGGTGACATCTGGATAAGGAGTTGACTTGCTGCAGGTTGCAGTTTATCCAACCTCTTCCAAGAATGAACTCAATGCATTTCCCTGGGAAGATGGGGAAAGATTCAGTGGCCACTCTTTACCATTGCCATTGCTCACTGTAGGTTTAATTGAAATTAGTGAACTGTGACAGAGTGCATCTGGACCTTATCTCAGTAGTGTTGATCTATGTCTCCAGAGGCATGAGTTCAATTGCCTGTAATAGACAGCTCAGCACAGGCTTCGGTTTACTAGGCTTCAGTTTACTATCCTTCATGCACAGAAGCCAAGTCACAGGGCCAGTAAACTACATTCCCAAGGTAGTACAAAGCCTTGAACTGGCTAAATTCTTTCTTCTGTCCTAGGCTAGGTAGAAGGTGTTTCTTAACTACCTTATGAAATAGGTATTATCTCCATTTTACAGACTAAAAAACAAAAAGATAATATGAGGCTTGGAAGAGAGCTGGGAGGACAAGTGTGAATTTAAGAAGTGATAGATACAGAGATTCACATCCAGGTTTAATTTGAAATTCTGTGCTCTTTTCTCAAGTTTACTTCATTATCATTTTTATCAGAGTGTCTTATAAAGCTGATAGAGATCATTTGAAAAAGGAAAGCATACATTGTAGAAATGTGTAATAATTTTGTGCAAAAGTGTTTAAATTATTAGGATTTAATTAATACGCAAGCATACTTTGCTAGATTTGCATGAGTCTACTCTTCCTAAACAAAGATAACCCAACAATGATTACTTGGATGATATTTTCACACCAGGAGAGAAAGAAGAAAAAGAAGACAGTTGGTAATGGAGATTCCTTTGTTTGGAACTCTGGATTCTTTCCAGTTGCCTTTAAAGTCCTCATGTGAAATCACATAACATAATTAAATCACTCAGCAAGCTCAGTGATTGATCATGAGCTAATAAATACCTTGTATGAGCTTAGAGAGTTTAAAACTTTAAGTCTGAATATAAAAGTTGTGTTTGGAGGAACTTTGAATATGGTAAAGGAATGTCCTTAATTAGCTGAAACTCTAAGCAACCAAAGTAAGCCCTATATGTTTAAACTTCATTGCCATAGCCCTATAGATATTTTGCAGTGGATAATTATTTGTGTTGTGGGACTGTCCTGTACAGTGTAAGATTTTCAGCAGCATCTTTGGCCTCTATCCACTAGTTGTCAGCTGCACTGCTCTCACAGTTGTGAAAATAAAAAATATCTCTAGATATTGTTAAATGTCTCCTGGGAGTCAAAACTGCCCTTGATGGAGGACAACTTCTTTAAAAGATATATGACCATATAAAACAAAAATTAAATTTATTTTGGATATATAGGCCTACTGGTATGTATATAGATAAATAGATAGATGGATATAGATATAGATACTTGTATATATATCCAAAAAAGCACAGAGAATATGGGGTGGTAAATTGAATTACATTCTTACAAGGTTCCTGTATATTTTATATGAAATAGTTCAATATTGACTCTACGTAGTTTGTAATAACTTAAAGATAGATACTGTAAATCCTAAAAAAAATTGCAAGGAGATATGTTGAAAAGCCAGTAGAGAAATCAAAATGGAAAACTAAAAATGGATTAACTCAAAAGAAGGCACGGAAGAAGAAAGGAAAGGATAAGGATAAGGAAAAACAACAACAACAACAAAATTATATGAGGGTGGAAAAACAGGGCACAAAATGGCACACCTAGATCTAGCTGTATCAATAGTTACGTTAAATGCAAATGGACTATATTTTCCAATTAAAAAGCAAACAGTGTTGATCTTTATAAAGCAGCAAGATCCAACTATATGCTGTCCCTAAAAGATGCATTTTAACTAAAAAGGCACAAAGAGCTTGCAAGTATAAAGGATGAAAAATTACATATCATACAAATACTATTCATAATAGAGCTGAATTGCTATCTAACAAGGGTGAATACATCAGGCAGAATTAATTTCAATGTGTATGTGCTTAAAAACTGAGTTTTGACAAAAATGAAGCAACAACTGATACATAAAAAGAGAGATATAGGCAAAAACAAAATCACAATCATATTTTAACACATCTGTCCCAGTAGTTATAATAAGTAAACAAAAATAATCACAGTAAGAAATGAAAAATTATAACTAATACTATTTTATTAATAGGGTTCTCCAGAGAAACAGAACCAATAGAATACACATATGTGTGTGTGTGTATATATATAGGAGGAGATTTATTATAGGAATTGGGTCACATGATAATGGAGACCAAGAAGTCCTACAGTCTGTTATCCTAAGCCAGAGAACTTGTAAAGCTGGTGTTGTAATTCAGTGCAAGTACAAAGGCCTGAGAATGGGTGGGAGGGGAGTTGGGGGTGATTGTGGCTGATGGTGTAAGTTCCTGTCTGAGGCCCAAAGCCTGAGAACCAAGAGCCCAGATGTTTCAGGGCAGGAGAAGATGGGTGTCTGAGCTCAAGCAGAGACAGCAAATCAAGCTTTCCTCCACCTTTTTGTTCTATTCAAGTTCCCAAAGGATTGATTGATGCCCACCTGCATTGGTGAGGATGATCTTCTTTACTCAGTTTACTGATTCAGGGCTAATCTCTTCCTAAGACACCTTCACAGATGTGCTTGAAAACAATGTTTTACCAATCAAGTTGACCCATAAAATTAACCATCAACCATCTCTACCTCACAGACATTCACACAAGTTTAGAATTTAACACAAGTTAATTTAACACAAGTTCAGAATGCACATTCTTTAAAAGTGTACATGAACTATGATCCAGGATAAATCATAGTGAGCTATAAAATAAGTGTCAATGAAGTTCAAAGGACTAGACAGTATTAGTAATTATATTCTCTGACTATATGAAATTAAGTTGTAAATCACTAAGATATCTAGGAAACTTCTAAATTCTGTATAACACATGGATCAAGGAGTAAATCATTAATTAGAAAATATTTTGAACCAAATGCTGATGAATATACAACATATCAAAATCGGTGGCATGCAGCTAATATAGTACACAGAAGGAAATTTATACCATTAAATGCTCATATTAGAAAGAGAGAAAGGCTTACCATTAATAGTCTAAATTTCTACCTTAAGGAGCCATTGTGATTACCTTAAGGTTACCATAAGATTATTTTAAGAACCTCGAAAAAGATAAAAATTAAATTTCATAGATGGAAGAAATAAGAGCAGAAATCAAAGAAATAGAAAAGAGACACAACCGAAAAATTTTGCAAAACCAGGAGTTCATTTTTTTAAAAGGTTAACAGAATTTATAAACTCTAGCAAGAGTAATGAACATAAAAAGAGAAAAATCACAAAATTCTAATATTAGGATTGAAAAATAGGATATTACTCCAGATCCTACAGAAATTAAAAGGATTTTAGATGCTATGAACAACTTTATATGAATGAATCTGACTTGGTGGATAAAAGTGACAAATTCCTTAAAAACACACAACTTACCAAATATGATACCAGATGAAATAGGAAATATAAATGCCTTATATTCATCAGAAGAACTGAATCATATATCAGAAACTTCCACATAAAGAAAATACTCTGCCTAGCTTTTTTTTTTTTTTTTTTTTTTTTTTTGGAACGGGGGCACGAACCCCTGTCCCCTACATCGGCAGGCAGACTCCCAACCACTGTGCCACCAGGGAAGCCCGCCTAGATGGTTTTAATGGTGAATTCTCTCAAATTTAAGGAAGACATAATATCAATCATACACAATTTTTTTTTTCCAAAAAATAGATGAAGCACACTTCCTTACTGGTTTTATGAGGGCACCACAACTGTGATGTCTGACAAAGACACTGCAAGAAAAGAAAATCATGTACCAATATCTTTCATAAAAATCCTTAAGAAAATATTTGCACACCAAATTCCACAATAAAAACATAATACATAATGACCAGCCAGGTATTAATTATCTAGACTATGTTACTTACTTCATGGACTCAGCTTAAATTATTGCTTAGTCTTTTACTATTTCAAATTTCCTGGTGCCTGGTTAGGTACCTCATGCAACTTTGTCATTGCCAGTAATTCGTAGTGTTATTCTCTGCTCTTTTAATTCCTTTTTGGTCCATGGTGGAACATCTGTTTTTTGTATAAAGTCAAGCTCAGGGAAAATAAAAATGTTTACTAGCTTTATTTTTTTTTTCTATTCAAAATGAATAAACCTTTTAAAACATTTTTCACTCCAGGAAAATGTCTTCTTCCACCATGTAGACTGTCTACTTTATTCAATAGAAAAATTCCAGTGAGAAAACTGGCAAGGCTTTCAAGCATCATAATGTATTTCAGCATTTTATTTGAGAATAAAAACATGAACATAACTTCCTACTATTCATCCCTCACATTCCTAAAATGCTGTTTCGATGATAAAACAACCCATTTTCTCCTTGAAGCTTCCTCTTGAGGCAGGCATTATTTTCATCCACACTATATGGCGGAAGAAAGTGAGGTTCAGAACAGGGTAAAGGAAGCTCACAGAGGGTTACAAAGAAGGCAAATGACATATTTGCCAAGGACCTATTGTGTATTCAGAACTGCACTAGTCTCTGTGAAAGTAAACATCTGTAAGATGCTGTGGAATCATGCTGTATTTTCTCTAAACCTTTGAATTTATTTTTCTAAAACCAATTCTCCAATTGAATCATCATTCCCTTTCTTGTTTATTGATTCTAAAATCATATGAATTTCCCCTCTGGATGACTATTACTTTATTGAAACAACCAGAACAAATCCAGATTCAGAGTAACATGATTGTCAACAACAGAAGAAAAAACAAAAGGAAAAACATGACTGTCAGATTCAAGGAGAAAATATAGTTAATAAAAATAAATATGAACTTTTTATAATCTTATAACTCAAGGAAATGCAACTTAACTAATACCAAGAACAATTTTTGAAACATAGTAGATAGTCAATAAATATTGATTAAATTAACAAATGAGTAGAACAACAGTGAGACAAAATTTTGCCTATCAAATTATAGGTATATAATGTAAAGATAGGTATAAAGAAACATAGAGAGAGGCAATATGACCCAGTGCTCTTAAGGATATATCGAAAATGGCATTCCTGTTTGTTGTCCTTGGCATCATAAATTCAAATAATCATTTTAGAATGAATAAAAAGAGTACTAATGATGTCATGTGCTTTAAATGAGTAGGTTTATTGTGGGTAACGTATCCAAAGGTAACCATCCAAAATAAGGAGGAATTATATCACCTCACACCTGTCAGAATGGCTATCATCAAAAGGAACACAAGTAACAGATGTTGGTGAAGATGTGGAGAAGAGGAAACACTTGTGCACTGTTGCTGGGAATGTAAACTGGTGCAGTCACAGTGGAGAACAGTATGAAGATTTCTCAAAAAATTAATAATAGAACTACCATATGACCCAGCAATTCTATGCCTGAGTATATATCCCCCAAAGCCCCAAAACACTAATTTGAAAATATACATTCACCCCAATGTTCATAGCAGCTTTATTTACAATCACCCTAATGTTCATAGCAGCATTATTTACAATAGCCAAGATATGGAAGCAACCTAAGTGCCCATCAAAAGATGAATGGATAAAGAAGATGTGGTATATGTATACAATGGAATATTATTCAGCCATAAAAAAGAATGAAATTTTGTCATTTGCAACAACGTGGATGGACTTGGAGGGTATTATGCTTAGTGAAATAAGTCAGACAGAGAAAGACAAATACTGTTTGATATCACTTACATGTGGAATCTAAAAAAATGAAACAGACTAGTGAATATAACAAAAAAGAAACAGACTCCCAGATATAGAGAACAAGCTAGTGGTTACCAGTGGGGAAAGGGAAAGGGGGAGGGGCAAGATAGGGACAGGGCATTAAGAGGTACAAACTACTATGTACAAAATAAATAAGGTGCAAGGATATATTGTATAGCACAGGAAATATAGTCAATATTTTATAATAACTATGAATGGAGTATAACCTTTAAAAATTGTGAATCACTATGATGAACACCTGAAACTTATATGATACTGTACATCAACTATACCTTAATAAAAAATTTAAACAAACAAACTAAAAAACAAGCAAGCAAAAAGCTTTGAAACGATAAAACCTATACAGGTACATCATTACTATTATTGGAATTGTATTATTCTGTTTATATCCTTTTTGCATATGGGCAGCTAATATAAAAATCTTAATAGTATAAAAAATAGAGTTATCAGTTTATAGAAAAGTGTTCAGAGTAGCATAATTTAAAATAGATAAAAACTGAAAACAGCTCTTTCTCTTCACTTCATTTCCTATCTGTAATTATCTCCCTTCTTTTTAAATTTAATTTTAAAGCTTTGAGTTCAGGTCAGCTGGAGGGGCGTCAGCCAAACATGATCTTCATAGGTCTTGTTGGATGGATGGTCTTTATTCCCTGCTAAAAAGGCATTGCTCTAGTTTCTTAAAGCACTGCCCACATATCCAATTCTTTCTCTTCAGAATCAGTTACTAGCTTTCCATCTCTTTATTTTCTTTCCAAAGAAATCAATTCCGGATGAAGAGAGTGAGAACACCCTGTCTCTTTCTCTAATCCATCCACTTTCTTACTCAGTTTTTCTAAGTTGCTAGAGCTAAATTTCACATTTCATTTTGGGCTGCCATGTAAATGAGCAAAAATGAGTGGTTTTTTGTCCAAAGCAATGTGGTATGAATTATCATAGGGTTTATACGAAAAGAATAGTGGTGAGCGGAAGCTATGTCAATTATGAATGTATCTATTGCTCAGTAGGACAAATTGCTTACCACTATTTGATAGAAAAGGTTTACCTGTTACACAGTGGGTGTTGTTTTCACCGGGTTTTGGTTCCAAATGAGAGATGGGTCAATCTTTATGAAGGGAAGTGTTAAGTAGATCAGACGTTTAAAAGATGGACTTCATTATTTAGGGCAGTTTTAGGTTCACAGCAAAACTGAGCAGAACGTGCAGAGAGGCCCCAATATATCCCCTGTCCCCACATACACAAGCCTCTGCCCCTATTAACATCCCTCACCTCAGTGGTTCATGTGTTACAAGTGATGAACCTAAATTGACACATCGTTGTCACCCAGTCTTTAGTCACACTAGGGTTCACTCTTAGTGTGGTACATTCTATGGGTTTTGACAAACATATAAGGACATGTAACTACCATTATCAGGTCCTACAGAATAGTTTCACTACCTTCAAAATCAGTATCCCATTGAGCAAGCAATGAGAGTGGACAGGATGCAGACTGACCATAGGGCACGCTGTCCAGTTCTGATGACTAACAGCCTCTAGTGCAGTGATGACATTTTGAGGAGCATGTCTATGGAAAACAAACATCAATATATTAGGCCCATTCTCAATTATTCCTGTCACCAGTTGTCCAGTATCCCTCTTTCCAATTTCCTAGTCGTTTGCCAAACTGTTAGCCAATTGCTTATGACTCAGTATGGAACTGCACCTTATGCCATTTCTCCTTTTCCAGGAAAAAAGGACAATGAGATGTGGTGTTTTATGTTTCCACCTGCGGGGGAAGATTTCTCCCCACCACCGTCCTTTAGGGCCACCCTGAGTGGGCCGTAACACCATGAACAGTTCACTTGTTGCTGGTAAGAGCCATCTGGAAATCGGGCTTGTATTTTTCCCTTCTCAGTCAACTTGTCCTAGGGCATTTTCTGTGAGAACATAGATGTGGGCTGATGAGAGGTAAGTGTGTGTGGGGAGCAGGGGCAGAGGGTGGTAGGTAGTACGGCAAGAATTTGATGGTAGATTGGCTTTACTGCACAAGTGTGGGCGAGTGGACCTAAGTTTGGTTCAGTAAGGAAAGATGGAGGGTAAAAGATGTATGCCACCAATTCACTCAGCAATTAATGATAAATTAGTCTTTTTTTTTTTTAATCAAGAAAACAATAGCTTTCCTGAAACCCCCACCTAGTATTCTACTTTCATCTCATTGGCCATAATTTTGCACCTGGGCCATATCAACATGCTACAGAATCTAGGGAAGTGATTAGTTTTAAGTGGGCACATTGCCATGCTGACAAATATCGAGGTTTTATTAGAAAGGAAGAGGGAGAAATAGATGTTGGTTGGCACCAAGTAGTATTATCAAAGCTACCTCCCTGAAATAAAGAAACTGCTACAACTCTGAGATGGTAAAAATCCTCCATATCTATTTCATTAAGAAGTAAAAAGTGGCAAGAAAAAACTGCAACCATTGTTTTGAAATATTGTAAAAGAGTAAACTAAAGGAAGAATTTTAAACTTGGAGCTAGGCACTAATTAGGCACTTTTTTTTCTCATCCCTTCCATCTTTCCTTCTAAAATTATAAATGTTTACAGTCTCTTTTTATTGCCTAGTGCATTGTTTGTCAAACTGTTTGAGGCATCCTCAGCGCTTGCCACAGGGAAGCTGGACCCACAGCTAGGGCTCTGAGAGTGACTCTGCTTCAATCACAGCAGCTCTGCTATGTGTGCATTTCATTCAGGGTACTTTGAACAATTGTTGTATGGATAAAATAATTGAAAAACCACCAGTTCAAGTCTAACTCTCAAATTGTACAGAAAAAGAAACCAAGCAAAAGTTAAGAAAATTGACCAAAGGCCCAAAGGAACATCAGAGGTAAAGCCTTGCTTTTATTTATGTTTCTTAATATTTCCACCAGTCATCTTCTAACTCATCTTTAGCAGGTTGTTAAAAAGTTATCATCGTGATTGTTATTGAAAGAGACGGGCCTTTTAAGGGGCTGGGAATAGAAATTCACCCCCTGAATTTTTGGCCAATTATTTGCCATATACTTAATATTTAGTAAAAAAAATATTCTCACAACAGACTCATTATTTCAGATTGTGGTTTTGCTTATGCAAAAAGAAATAATATGTGCCTACATTTGACCCATTTCTCCAAGAATCCCTGCACATTCAAATTAGGGTGTGTGATTTATGTATGTAACAATACGTATTGCAATACTATATGAGTAGACACTGTTAGGTATTTGTGGCCTCTGCTCGGTGAGCTCACAAACTTCTTTTGTGCCTAAGAGGGTACAGTATCAAATACCTGGTCATCTAATCAGAAAACATTTTTCTGCGTTTTCACTAATTCTCTTCAGGATTTTGGGCTGAAGTACTGAAGATTTTGTTATGAGGCACTATAATTATGATGGCACTGGTAGGGATATTTTCCTCCAAGAAGAAAATAATTGCATTCACTATTTTTAAATCTGCACTGGCCAAAACAATTTCTGCTTAAAACCACAATGATGAAGTTAGGTAGTATGACATTTTCAATATCTCTACCAAAATCAGTTTATAATCTTGTTTTGAATTTGATATGTCTTATTAGGATGAAATTCTTGATGGTTTTAATTTATTTGGCTTATGATTTTAATTATATATTCATTTTTATAACAGCTTGTAACTGTTTAGAATTTTGTCAGGATGGGAAGCAAGAATATGTGTATCCCTTAATAACATTTGATCTGAATTCATTGTTTATTATTTTTAATAATTTCTTGAAAATCTTAATCAGAAAGGAGTTATAGAACAAAGAACTCCAGCCTTGACCATAATGTGAGGAACTGATTTTAGCACTCTGAAAATATGCTCAAGGATGAGACCAGCAAAAATAGGGTGGTGCTTCCACAGACTCCCTTCTCTAAAAACAACAGCTGGATGTGCCTGTTGCCACTGGTGGGGGGAGGGTAAGGATGGAAGAAACACTTTTTTTTTTAGTGTTGGAAAGTTTTCAGTGAAATCATGATGTCACCAGGATATGTTTTGTCTGTGACTATAATTTGCATAAATTCCTTCCCATGGAACTATGTAACATACAAAGGAATGTTTTATGGTACATTCTATGTCCATGGTGCCAATACTTTTAAGGGTTCCTGAAGGGGATGCCATGTATGAAGAATTTGTTTTGTAAATTCTCTCAAAGGAAGAACTAATGAGAAAGAATAGAAACAGGGCTTGCAATTAATACAACTTCACATTGTACTCATAGAAAGACTGGGATTGTTTTGCATTCCTGATCATTGACTAATATTTTAACTTTGTACTACATACTTTTGAGAAGAGGATCCTCATCTGCTTTCATACTTACGGCTTGAGATAGCTACTCATTTTATTATTCTGCCTCTTATAATTACCTCAGACATTTTGTCAAGTTCCTGTCTTTGAAAGATTTTAATCATCAAGCAAAATGTATTTGGGACGCATTTTTAGAGATTTATTTTGATATCACGTTAAGGAATGTCTTGCTATAGAGCAGAGATATTCAGGTATCAAATAAAATGTCTGGAAATCAAGAGCTATTGAGTTTTTAGCATTCCACACAGGAATTTTAATTCCCAAAACACCACTTGAACGCTGTGTACATTGTTCAATTTGGCTCATCAGTCCCCATGTAAATCAGAGGATACAAATAAAATAATGTGGAGAGGGGTGAAGGCAGGTGAAGTGGGTAAGTATTGATATGCCAGGTACATCCATCTCTAACCCCCTCAATACTTTTGCAAATTTAATATTGAAAATATCTTCTTTTATATATATTGGTGACCTTAATTTTTGGTAATATGACTGATAGTCATTTGAGCAAATACTCCAACTGTAAACAAGTTAAATGTTGGGTAAAATATTTTTTTAAAAATCCTTAAAAGAATCAAATAACCAAAAACATAAGAAGACTTCTCAGGACAACTTCCAACCAAAAGCAGGAACCTGGAGCAGTAAGGCCGTGACTGAAGCTACTTTTATCCTGAAGACCTTTGCTGAATGAGGTGAACTTGACCTTCAGTTTTGAGGTCTGCACTGAGATATAAAAGGCTGAATTCAAGGCTCAGGGTCTGCCTAGAGTGAGGAGTCAGGAGCAGCCAGTCCTGGAAGTGGCAGCAGCCGAAAGCTGTATCCTCAGGATAAGAGTGAAGGGGAATTAGGCCAACCCCTTTCCTCTTTACCCCCAGAAGAATGCAAAGAAATGTGCCTCAACCCGGAGCCAAGCTAGAAGGAAAAACAACTTCCTGAGAAGTTGTAACCAAATGTCAACTCTCTCATGAATCTGTAGCATTAGTTAATACTACCTGTATTATCATACACGTCTTAAATTGTGAATTTAATTTTAAATGATTCTTTAAGCATTAAAGTGATTGGTAGTATTCTCCAGTACCTGGCAGGAACTATAGTGAATACTTACTGGAGGAATCTACCTTTGTCTTAGGCTTTAAAAATTGTCATAAGTTTTCAAAAAAAAAAAAAAGCATGTTCCATAATCAAAAATAAGCATATGTGGAAAAAAAATTCGCATGAGCAGAACAAACGGAAAGAACAGACAACACAAAGATACCCACCAAAAAGCCACTCTTATTTTTGAAGCAAATATGAGGAAAAAGAGTGTTCTGAGTCTTACTCTTCTTGTACTCTCTGGCAGAATATAATATTATATTCTGTAATAATATAGTATTACTCCTTTCCGTCACTTTGTTTACTTGTTTCTTGGTTTACAAAGATCCTCCAGTCCTGAAAGAAGAAGACTGACTAAGGGCCTCGTTATTTTCTCCTTGAGAAAACTAGTGGGACAAGAAGAGATAGTGGGAGACTTCTGAATTTATAATACAGGAATTCAACTGATTTGTGAAATAGGAACTATTAAATTGAACCATATAAAATTGCCATTTTTTCCGAGGTCAACAACTATTGAATGAACATCAACAATTTCAGATTGTTCAGCCTAATATATTAGTTGAGTAAGTCGTTGTTTCAAAGGGACCTTAAATACAGGGGACGAAACACTATCATTTAATTTTCTCACAAGTAAGTCCAGATGTGATCAGCCTGTGATTGTTGGGGTGACTTTCTCATTTTCAACATGTCTTTCAAGTTTGCTCTAATTTTCCCCATATCCTAGCCATCAAGCAGAGAAAAAGATGAGGCCCAGGACAGGTACCTTTCTACAAAAAGAGAGAACACAGAAGTTGAGCACATCTCATTTGCTTGAAATCCCAATGGCCTGAAATTAGTCAAACATGGCCACTCAATTTTAAAATTCATGTTCTCAGTAATTCTCTCATCTTCTGTTCTCCTTTCTTAAAGTTTCTATTCTGGTTAATTTTTTGTTTGGTTAGAATTCTTCGTCTAGTAATTGCCTCCAATGGAGCAGACCCCTTTTATATTTTTTGAATCCTTGCATATCCACACATATCTTTTTTTTTTTTTGACACTGGTAAATGATCAATTCTCTTCTTAACTCCTGTGTAGCACATAAGAAGTTCAATGCTAAATGTCTTTGTTTTTCCTTGCAAATAACCGCTTCTTCTATTTGGAAGCTTATTAAGATGTGTCCTTGGAACTCGGGAATTTTATCAGGATAGAAGTAGTGTTAACGTGTGTCTTTTCTGGTAAGCCCTTCCTGGAACTCACTGAGCCCTTCTAGTCTGAAAATTCAAGTCTTTTCTCTATTGAGAGAAATTTTTAAATGTTAGTGGCTTAATGATTTCCTTTCTGGCATTTGTTGCTTTTCCTCTTTTCTGGAACTCCTATTTTCCTGTTTTTGGTTTCCTTGCAGGATGATGGGTCCTATAGCTAGAGCCTCCTATAAACCCCTAGGAAACTGCACAGCATTTGAGAAGGTAATTATATCAAGCTGTGTTAGGTTGTGCAAGTTGTGAACATGCCTGAGAAGCTGTTTCAAGCCAGAGTATTGAGTATGGACCTGTAGCAATCATATCATGCATTGTGTACCTCAAGATTAATGAGGTGCACTTGACCCAGGTGGGGAGGTCTCCAGCAGGTTTCCAGGCAAGGCTCCACCCTGGAGCACTCTAGGCTTATGTGTATCAGGCCAGCCTTAGAAGAGGATAGGTATGCTCTCAGACAGCCTGATGTGAACTTGACTTACTTGGATGCTATTAACTGCAACTGTGTAGGCTTTACTAAGACCTTTGGAAGAAAGGAGATTTGAATCTTCCTCAGAGAATTTTGATCTCTCTTTTGTGTCCTCTGACTCCTTTAATGTTCTACTGAATCCTTTAGACAAGCACCACTTGTTTGATTTACCCAAGCAGTTATGGCTCTGTGCCTGATCTTTCGGTCAATGATACTACTTGTGGATATTTATCACTAGAGTAGTCATATTCTGCTGAATCTCTCATCCAATTCTTGTATATTTTTTCATACTTTTGCCATATATTTGTATTTCTTCCTCTGTATTATTAGATCTCTCCTCCACTTGATCATTCAATTTTGCTGTAATTATTCCCTCTTTAATTCACCACCATTTTTTTAAAATTAAAAAAACATGTTGTTTCCTAAGTCCCAGAAGGGTTGTAGTGTTTGTTTGCGTGTGTGTGTTCACGTGCTATCATTAAGTTTTCTTATATGTTTTGTGTTTTTGTTATTATTTTATGGACCAATTGTTTTCTCTTTCCTCCAACAGTTCAGCAGTTCTTCCAATGGTATGAGCACCATTCTGGAGCATGTTCTTATTCTGGACCCTGTGCCTGTTCTTCCTCTAGCTGGCTACTGCGTCCCCTTAGGTGCATCACAATTGTTCTTCGCCTGTTCACCAGGCGTAATGCTGGAACCAGAAGGGGCAGCCAGCTTGCAAATGGTGGTAAATGTGGCAGCCCTTTCTACTGGGGGCAGACGACATATTGGACAAGGAAGAACATCGAAAGGTGTGGAGTCACTTTTCTAAAGTCATACAGTTGGTAGTAACTCATTTGGGACCAGAATTCAACTTTTTACACTCCAGATCTCACTTCAAAAAAACGAAAAACCATTCTGCTTCTTTACTTTTCTTTCTCTTGGCTAATAGTCCAACTAATCTAAATAATACCCATACCTCACCCAGACAAGACTCTAAAAACTAGAACATTATAACAAAAATGATAGCCTTTTCTGGCCCTAATGACTGAAATCAACACATTCAGGGTTTAGACTTTAAAAACTAAATTAACCATAGGAGAAATTCAATATAGATGATAAGCTACAATGACTTATTTCTAAAAAAATTCTACAAGTGTTAACAATCAAACTCCAGTGACAAGTGACTACTACCCTTAGGAAGGGAAGGTCTTTAAAACTCAGCAAAAGTAAAAAGTTTTACGACCACTACAGCACCATTTATTAGCAGATTACTCACAGCAATACCAAGGTTAGTTGTGGTTGCACACAGTTAAGGAATTGGTTCTTTAGCTCAGTGTTATTTTTATGATAAATGTCTCATGCTATTCATTCACTGAATATTTTAAACAGTATTTTACTGCCCTATAATCCTTCTCCATTCAGCTGTGTTTTAAGATACTTTAAAGGAAGTGACAACACAAATCTCATTCCTGTCTTGTAGCTGACTACTCTTTCCATTCTTTCCTTTCTGTGCATAAAATTTCTTAGGTAAATACAACTGAGAGGAAATAGGTATATCAAAGGGGCCTAATTCTGCTAGTTTGGGGCCTTTTGCAAAGGAAGGTGGCTCTCTTTGAAAAAGAGTGTCTGGAAGACAAGAAGCTTTAGGCTAGGCCACTTGCTGGGTAGGACATACAGGGAACAGCCTGACAGTTTCCCGTCTCCAATGGCTACCAGAAAAAAAGCATTTCCTACCCAGCTGCACTCCCTTTGTTTTGGGACGACAAGTTTTGGGACGACTGCTGTGCA
Organism: Neophocaena asiaeorientalis asiaeorientalis; assembly: GCF_003031525.2. NCBI lineage: Eukaryota > Metazoa > Chordata > Mammalia > Artiodactyla > Phocoenidae > Neophocaena > Neophocaena asiaeorientalis. Next base: position 2,974,651 of record NW_020173215.1, read on the forward strand.
ACTATGGTTTCAATAATGCCTATAGCTTGAAAAACATACCCATACTTCAAAACAGAAATTTTGTACCTAAGAACCTATGTTGAAAAAATATATCTTAAAGATTTCAAAGAAAAATGATAGCCAAGGCTTTGAGATGTATGAGAAATTTAGATGAAATGCTGGTTTGCCAATATTGGTTAAAGTTAACACAAATCCCTGACTACTACATTTTTATGCCATAGATATCTCTATACTGAGAAGTGTCAAAAGATTTACCCAAGGTAAAGATTAATTACCAGATGGTGAATCTAAATCCCCAAAAGGGAACCCAATTTTAATGTTTATGCTACCAATCAGTTTTCTCTTATTAATTTCAAATATATTTTAAATGTTGGTGGGAGTATTAGTTTTCTAGTGCTGCTATAGCAAAATTCCAGGTGGGTGGTTTAAACAACAGATTTTTATCTTCTATCAGTTCTGGAGGCTGGAAGTTCAAGATCTAGGTGTCAGCAGGTTTGGTTTCTCCTGAGGCCTCTCTTGTTGGCTTGCAGATGGCTACCATCTCACCGCATCCTCGCATGGTCTTTCCTCTGTACGTGCACATCCTTGGTAACTCTCTCTCTTCTTATAAGGACACCAGTCATATTGGCTTAGGGACCCACCCTCATGGTCTCGTCTAACCCTAATTACCTCCTTCAAGGCTTTATCTTCAAATACAGTCACATTAGGGCTCAGGTCTTCAATATACTAATCTGGGGAGGACATAATTCAATCTGTAAGAGTGGGCTATTTTTGCTCACTGGCCTATCAGAAGAGATAAATCTCATGTGGTGCTAAAATTTCTTCAGACGTTATTTTTGTTAGGAGATATTTTACTGAGTTTTTCTGTCAAGGAAAACATGAAAGGATCTAGCCTACTGACTGGGAGATGCACGTATGCTTTTCCTCCCATCATTCTCTTTCATGTAATTAACACTAAAAGAGATTCATTGACACTTGGAATATCCATTTGTGGATTTTTGTCCTTGAAATAAACCTTTCGTCATTGCCTTACCTCACAGATAATAATTTTGAATCTTGGAGCTTTATTTTTGTTTGTAGGTTTTGTTGGTTTAAATGCTAAATTGTATACAGTACGTAAAAAAATATTTTCTGGTTGTGGTGCCTGGTTTCTAAGGTGGCTCCCAATGATTTCTGCCTCCTTGTTCCATGCTTGTGTGTAATCCTCCGTATTAAATCAGGTTTGTTCCTATGTAACCAGTAAAAAGCAATGAAAGTGATGGTGTGACTTCTGAAATTTGATCATAAAAGTCACGGCAGCTTTTGCTCTGGCCTCTTGGATTGCTTGCTCTTGGGGAAGCCAGCCACCCTGTCACCAGCCAGACATATTCAGACAAGTGATGGAGAGGCTCTTGTGGAGAAATGGGGTCCCTAGCCAACAACCAGTACCAATTACCAGCAATGACAGTCAGCCAGCTTGGAAATGGAGCTTCCGGCCCCAGACAAGTTTTGGGACGACTGCTGTTCCAGCTGACTGCAATTGATAGCCCTCCAAGCAAATCCCCTCAGCCAAGCTCTTACAGATTCCTGACCCACAGAATCTGTGAGCGTAATAGACGGTTGCTTGTTGCCATTAACTGCATAACATTAGATAACTGAAACAGGTTGAATGTTGTAAATATAGTTGAACTTCATGATTTTTTAAAGTTATGATCATTACTTTATTAATTTAAATTTATTAAATGTTATTTCTCTGCTTTAAGGGCATTGAGTTTATTATACCCTGAGTATTTCCCCTGCATTTTAATTCTCAGTATGTCTGAAAATATTCTTTTCTCCCCTTTCTTTTCCCCTTTGTCACTTTCTCTCCTTCCTTTTTCTTTGTTCTCTTTCCTTCCTTTACTAATTCTTTTCTTTGTTCTACAAATATTGATTTAACATCTATGATGATTGAGAATGAACACAAATTTACTGCAATTCCTCCCATCAAGAGGTAGAGTCTATTTCCCCACCTCCTTAAATCTGGGCTGGCCTTAAGTCTTGCACTGACAGATAGAATGTTGTGGAAATGACATGCCAGTTCTGAGTCTAGGCTTTTGAGAGGCCTTATAGCTTCTATTTTTGCTCTCTTGCTGCTTTGAGGTCACCATGTGAGGAAGCCTAGGCTAGCCTTTTGGAGAATGAAGTTGGGAGATGGGTCACCCCTGCTCAGACCCCTAGACCAACCAGCCCCAGACAACCCACAACTGACTCTAGCTTTCAGCGACCTCATTAATTAGCCAAAAAAGACTTAAAAAATAACTTTCCAGTTGAGCTCACTGAATTACGAGCAAATAGAATTGTGGATTATTTTAAACTCACCATGTTTTGGGATGATTTGCTCTGCAGTAATAGAAAAATAATACTCATGCAAGTCATTGCTGGTATTCAATCCCAACATCCATACTTTGTTCTTCCTGAGTAAAAGAATTTCAACTTTTTTCTGGGCACTGACTGCTATCTAGAATAGAAGGTCCTGCAAAAACTGCCAGAAGCCATAGCATTAGGGGAAAGAATAGGGAAGATTCAGTATGTCATGGTGGTTGCCTTGAAGCATTTAGCAAAGTGCTATGGAGAGAAAGGAACTCAAGTCAGAGTAATCACTCAACAAGCAGAAACAGAGGACACGTGATTTTGCAGGAGGGAGGCAATTATCTGCCTCTGCTTGATGTCTAAATTGCCCAAGTGTCCTGTAATGTGAAATCTTGTTGGGTCAAAAAATTCAACTGTTTTTGTACCCAAAATTGAAGCAGTTATAAGCAGCGAGTGTAAAACTATGGAGATAAATGTAAGCTGTAAACAATCTACTAGCAGAGATGAAATTAACTGTACTGCCTTTCCAGGCAAAACCATTATTTCAGAAAGCCTCGAATCAGTAGTGGTTATGTGGAGCGGCTGGGAGAATGAGAGGACACAGTCCATTAAGTGAAAGACAAGAGACTTTGTGTGTTAATTCCACTTCCAGAAAGACACTTGGCTGTGGTTATTCAAACATGGAACTGAGTTGAAGCCAATTTAAAAGAAGTGTACTGAACTTTAGAGAGAATTACGGTGCCAAACAAAACAACCAAACAAAAACAACAAACAAGCCTGGAGCCTGGCTGAGAGTAGCTGGACTCCAAGCGTAGAGCTGCAGCAAGGAGGGTTAAGAGGTGAACAGCCTCCAGACCCTCAGCTTCACCCAATCCACACCTCAGTGTGGACAAGCAAGAATCTTCCTTAGGGCAGAGCCACTGGTCTCAAGAACAATTAATAAAGGAGATAGTATTAGTTTTTATTGGTGTATAACAAATTGTTGCAAACTTAGTGACTTAAAGCAACATACATGTATTACTCACAGTTTCTATGAAGCAGGGGATCAGGTGTGACTTAGCTGATCCATGGCTCTGAGTCTCCAAAGGGGTAGGCAGGACTGTGTCATCTGGAGACTTGACTTGGGGACAATCAGCTTATGAGCTCCCTCAGATTGTTGGCAGAATTCATTTCTCTGTGGCTGCAAGACTGATGGTTTCAGTTTATTGCTGAAGCCAGTCCTCACTTCCTAGAGGCTGCTCATGATTTCTTGACATGTGGGCTTCTCCAAGTTGCCATTTATTTCATGACAGCTAGCAGTGTAGAGAGAGAGAATAGAGAGAACAACTCAGTCAGCTAGCAAGAGGCAGTCATATATAATGTAATGTAATTACAGGAATGACATCCCATCACATTTGCCATATTCTTTTGGTTCGAATCAAGTTGCAGGTCCTACCCACACTCAAGGGATGAGGATTATACAAGGGTGTTACCACCTAGATGTGGGATCATGGGGGCCACTTTGAAGCTTATTTGCCATAGAGAAACTTTCCAGAGAAAGTAACCAGGGCTTCTAGATGGGATAAGGAGTTTACTCCACCATTAGTGGCTGGAGTCTTTGCTTTCCTACCTAGCAAAATTTGATAATTGTTATGGATCAGAAACTGTTGCACCTACTACTTTATTGAATTTAGACAGTGTCTTTACTAAGATTATTTTGTTCTTTCTCCAGTGTTTTGTAGTGGGTATAATTGCATACAGATACCTTACATTTTAGTTTATAAATCATCAAAACACAAGAAGCACTTTAGGACTGGAGATCTCTGAATTGGAGCTGAATGCAGTCACTGGATAGACTTCAGGGATGTTTCTTGGGCATGGAAGGGGTGTGTTCCATGGATGGGAAGAATATAAATGTCTGTTTAGGTAGCCAAAGAGGCAGGTTTTGTCAAAGAATATTAGTTTTATGCCATCAGATCCATTCTCATCACTCTTTCCCCTCAAGTTTTTAGCTGGGCCCGTAGAATTTGTCATGAAGACAATGAGTAGTCAATACAGGATATTAATCAGGGTTTGCTACACATCCTGCAAACACAGGGCTGTACTGCAAAACAAAAAGTTGTCCCATAACACTCATGACTTTCAAACGTCTCTCCCTGCATTCGTGTATATGAAAAGCCTGTTTACAATTATCCAAGCCTAATATCTAGCCCTAGCTAAAAATAATCTCGAATATTTTTCCATGTCTTTGATATACTATGTGTTATCCAGAAATGCAACAACTGTGTAAACTGAGAAATGACTGCATTTTATTGTGTTTAGAACTTTACCAAGAGTAGATTATCATTTCAGAAAATCACATCACTGACATTGGGGCCCCTTTTGCGTTAAGGTTGCCAGCACTGCTTCAGTGGGTACTTCTACCTGATACATTCATACTATTCTAAGCATAGAAACAAGCATTTGACTGTTTCATCATGTCTCCTAGTGTAGCCATAATCATATTGACATCTATAATATGGACTATTCTTCACATTACAGGTTGCATTGAAATTATTTATGAAGATAGATTAAGAAGATTATATTATTTAGGAAGTTCACTTCAGGATAGAAAAGGTATTATAAAGTGTTTGTTATAAAAAGGGAATATTAGGCCTGACAGAGTTGAACTGCCTTAAGTAAAATGACAGCCCAAATGCTTGTGGTATTTATCTCCATGGGCATCTGGAACAAGATAATCTTTTGGAAAAAACAAAGGCAGAATCCCTGTAAAAACAAAAGTAGCAACATAGCTCTAGGGCACACTTTGTGTTGGGTATTCTGCTTTACACACATTGTCTCAAGTAATCCTTACCCCAACTTGTTAGAAGGTATGTGGCACTGAGCTACTAATCAAAAGACTCAGGTGTAAGTCCTGGTTCTGCCACGTACTGTCTATCACTTAGGGAAGTAATTTCTTTTCTAAGCCTAATTTTTTGTTGTTGATAAAATCGAGGAAAATAATAAAGGTAACTCGAATGGAGGAAAACAATAAATTGATTGATATGAGGATTAAATGAGATGCCACTTTGAAGATGGCATATCTTGTGGGGTTTTTTAGATATGATATTTTAGATATTTAAGATAAATTGAAAGGTACCATATAACATACCTAGATATATCTACTATTGTCCAACAAATCCTTATTTCTCAAAGTGCTATTTGAAATCTCTGGCCTTGAAAATGAATATTTAAAAATTTCACAGAGTTTCTAAAAATTTGAAATGAATAATATTTAAGAAAATTGGAAAAGATTGTAACTATCTTATTACTTTAGTATTGAGATATTATTGCTAGTAAGATATAAATCTATTGGCTAGTATCTTTGGGGGGAAATGAAATAATATATTAAGAATACACTTGGATTAAACAACTTAGTTATGACTAACTTACAGGTTACAGATGATTACACAATCGAAATTTAAAAATAACTTTGAACTGAATGATCATGAAAATACCACATGTTGAAATTTATGGGAATAGCTAAAGCAGTAATTAGAGGGAAGTGTGAAGCTTTAGATTCTTCTAAAGAGCAAGGTTTAAAACAATTAGTTAAGCTTTCACTTCAAGAAGCTGGAAAAGGAAGAATAAATCAAAGATAGATGTAGATAGATGAAGTTAGATATACATAGAAGATATTAATAAGAGTAAAGGCAGAAACCAATGATGTAGAATACAGATATGCAATAAGAAAATCAACAAAGTCAAGTGCTTGTTTTTTGAAAAGATTTATAAAATTGATAAATCCAAAGCAAAGGTGACCAAGAAAATAAGAGGAAAAAACCTTCCAGAATTTACCAAAAAAATTAGTGCGATAATGACATTATTCCAAATCCTAAAGACATAGGTAATATGAGGCTATTATGAGCAACTTTATGTTACTGCCCAGCAACTGACATAACGTTTGAAGATTTCTTTGAGAAATATTTATTAAAACTGACCCAAGAATAAACATAAAATCTAAGTAGATGTATATGTATTATAGAAATCAAATCCATAATTAAAAACTTTCCTACAATAAAACCCTCTAGGCACAAGTGGCTTCACAGGTTAATTCTAATATACATTTACAGAAAAAATAATAACCTCATTTAAATTTGTTGAAAGAAAAAAAGGGAGGGAATATTTCTAGTTCATTTAATTAGGCCAGTATAAACCCAATACCAAAATCAGGCAAGGATATTAAAAAAAGGGGAAAATGCATACCAATACCCATCATAGACACATATAGAAAAACGTTAAATAAGATATTAATAAATCAGGTCCAATTATATTAAAAGAGCAGAAGTACATCGTGATGAAGTGAGTTTTATCCAGTGGTATGATGCTAAATACTTAACGACTAGCTTTCTAAATTCAAAAACAGAATATATGGTTATATGGAGATAAATATATATATATATATATAACACAAGTTCATTATAAATTTACTGATATAAAGGATATTTACTACATGATCTACAAAAATAATAAAATATATATTACTTTTTATTGTAAATTCCATATAGCTAATTAGTCTCATTGACTTTATTGACTTTTACTGAACTACATTTGTACATAACCTGTGGTCGTAATTGATGAGTAAATGCAGTTTCAATATCAGTGTTGGTTAATACTTTGGTTTATATTAATGAGTAAGACAAAAGTGAAACAACAAAGAGGTGTAGTAGGACTTCACTCATTCATAAATAATATGAGCAGCTTCTTTGTTGAATCAGTTAATGGTTTTCAAATACTGGAAGTTAGTTTAATAGGTTTTGTCATTCACAATATAGTAAAGATAGGCTACAAACAAACACACTTTTAAGTTAAATCAGCATTATTAGCTTTTTCTCCCTCACTTTTGTTAAGTATAGGCAATCAATAAAACAATAACTCAAGCTTTGATTTGTAGCATTTGCTAATTTTCATGGTATAAATACTCCCAGCATGAGAGTTAAAGCTATCATTGTGATAGATCACGGAACCAGAACAGGAAAGCAGACTATTACATAGCATTTCCATCATACAGATAAAATCGATTATGAATAACCTCAAGAGCACAGGTAATAGTAAAATGTAATAAAGTAATTAGGAAGTGATAAACTTTGAGTATTTAGTTCCTATGCTTTTAATATATTCTCTTTATAAGTTTATATAATTTAATAGTTAACAATGTCCATGTTTTAAAACTGGCTAGTAGAATTCCTGAAAATTGAACAATCGGCCCTTAATGGTCGTAAGGGCCCTTACTGGCCCTTACATGCTGACTCTAGCACAACACTGGTTTTATCCTAGGAATGCAAGACTAATATAACATTAAAAATTGAGGACTGTAATACACAGCATTAATAGAATAAAGAAGAAAAGTTATATAGTCTTCAATAAATTAGTAAAAACATTTGATACAATTCAATACTCATTGATAATAAAACCTCTCAGCTATCCAATATTTGAAAGTACCTTCGTCAATTTGATAAAAGGTATCTATAAAACCCCTACATGATAACATCATAGTCAGTGATGAAAATTGTGATGAGATATGGATAAGACATGGGTAAGTTTGCAATAATACTAACTGACCAGGCCAATATGGCATAAGGGCAGAACAAAGAGTTAGTTGACGGCAGTCATACAAAAATCTAAAGTCACAGCAACACTTAGGAAGCCTCAAGCCTCATAAAATTAAAATTTATGTGAAAGGCATGGACTTAGAAGTCCTATGGGGTAGCACTAGAAACTTCCTTATAAAACAAGATGCTGCTTAAGAGCTAGAGGCTCAGATGTGAATCACCTCAGACTGTGTAGTCAACTTTCTGCTCCAACCAAGTAGCAACAGGGTGGCATTTCAGATTCTGTAACATCAGCTAGTCTGAGATGGTATTACTTTTCTTTTGAGTCTGGTAGAATTACTGCATTATTAGGAAGGTAACTCCAGGAAATTGTAAAAAGCAAAAGTTAGCAAGAAGAATTAAAATGATGCAAAAGAAAATGAAATCCATAACATTAATAAATTTGTAATTTCTATGTAATAATACTTTTGTTTTTTTTCTTCTAATTATAGTGTTTAAAGCATTTTAATAGAAAATGGATATGCTGGATTTAAAGTTTTAATTGGAGGTTTTGAAGGAGTTTACTAAGTAGTTTTGCAGACAATGGGGAAATTTAATTTGTTAAATCCATGAATTTTTATTTGTAACTGCATAACTATCATGGCTATTTAGAGGAATGTTACTCATTTAATGTTAAACAAATGTAATGTTTAAGTAATAAAATAAATGTATTATGCATTAAATAAGAAAAGTGGTGGTAAATGACCATATCGATGCACAGAAATTCAGACATTGACAATTCCGTTGAGAATATGGACAAATGTTTAAATTCAAGGATGCTCATCCAGAATTATTCATGATAGAAAATATTATCTAAAGATCTAATTGAGGACTCTGGTTAAGCAGATTATCACACGGTCATTAGATATGAATAAAATAATTTATAGAAATGATATACAAAATATTCAGCATAAAGAACTGTGTGAAAAGAACAGAGGAGAAAATAGTGTGTATAATATTTAAATTTTTATTATATACAGATGTTCAAACAAATTTTTATTTCTCAGTTTAAAGACCAGCATCCTTTGTAAGAATCTGTCAACTCAGAGAATAGACTATAAAGATCTAATAACACGAAGTTTTCTATTTGTAATTTTGAAAAGCCTATATTCAGGACAGAAGTCTGGAAATAACTGAGAAGTGCAAAATTCATTTATTAAAAATTTTTTTAACTTGAAAATATTTGTTTATGGTATAAACTCCCCCAAAGTAAAATTTCTTATAATTATATGTTATGTATGTGTGCATAAACCTATATATGTACACTATACATATATACTGTAGTATATACTATATACAGTATATACATATAGTGCATATGCATAGTATGCAAGCACACAAATAATGAAAGATCATATGAAAAGTATTAATGGAAATTATTTTGGATTTTGGGAATAAATATGATTGAAATAGTTTTGTTTATGCTTTTTAATTTTTCTTCAGTGTGAATTTTTCTTTTGTAATTAAAAAGAAAAATATGGTTTATTAAAATCAATCAAAGCAAAAAAGTTATGATTTTTTTGCAATTTTATTTAGGTATAGAAATCTACTGAAGTATAGAAAAACACTGGGAAAGAATCTTAAAAATCCAATAATAAAGGATTTAATAAATTTTGATAAAACTTTGTTAAACTTTGTGCTATTATTAAAATGATAATTAAAATGCTAATGATACACTTTTAAGTGAAAATGGTGAATTCACCATTATCAATGTTTCATGATTTTAATTTTATAAAAATTATGTTTTCATTACCTTTAATTGTGTGTATTATCCAGAATGTGCATGAATATGATACTTATAGTGATTTTTAGTGTTTTGAAGATCTATTTTAGAATTACGACTTTGTATTAACCTCGAGTATTTTTCTTATTTTCTCTGAAAAAGAGTCAGCTTCCTACTTACTTCAGATTCTCTAGCAGGTGTTCCAAATGTACTTGGCTTTTCACATATGTACAATTCTATTAACATAGTGTTCATTTATATCACTATGCATTGAATAGAAAGATAAGACAGAATCACCTAGATCTTGGGAAATGTAGTAATACTCAATTATATATTATTTGATTGTCAGGTCTGTTAGGCAAAATGGTAAATATTTCACTGAGGATTATCATGGTACATGCCTAACCTTTGGATAGGAATTTAGGGGACTTTTGAACTGAGGGAAGGACAAACTTACTTTGGGGTATGAAGGTTTAAACTCTAAGGCATGTGGGTCACCTACATCTCTAGGGCTCAGTATCCTGAACTATAAATTGAGAGGGGCTATATCAAATAATCTATAACATCTCTATCCCCTCAAACTCTCCAAGACTTTACTACATAGATTGACAGCTAAATGGATAAAAACATAGGAAAACATCATTTGTACAATAATTATATATTTCTATTATTAGCTCTATCTTCATCAATAGGCAGGTATAAATATGACCAAGAAGTTGAAAATCGCTTTACCATATTGAACAGGCCATTCCTACATTTTTTCTTGTATAAATTTATTTATTTTATTTTATTTACTTTATTTTTGGCTGCGTTGGGTCTTCGTTGCTGCATGCAGGCTTTTCTCTGGTTGTGGCGAGCAGGGGCTACGCTTCATTGTGGTACGCAGGCTTCTCATTGTGGTGGCTTCTCTTGTTGGGAGCACGGGCTCTAGGCACGTGGGCTTCAGTAGTTGTGGCACGTGGGCTCAGTAGTTGCGGCTCGCAGGCTCCAGAGCGCAGGCTCAGTAGTTGTGGCACACAGGCTTAGTTGCTCCGCGGCATGTGGGATCTTCCCAGACCAGGGCTCGAACCCGTGTCTCCTGCCTTGGCAGGCAGATTCTTAACCACTGTGCCACCAGGGAAGCCCCATCCAATTACATTTTTAATATGATTTTTCTCTTTTCCTTTTCCTTCCTGTCTCCCTCCATCCCTCCCTTCCTCCCTTCCTTCCTTCCTTCCTTTCGTTCTTCCCATCCTACCATCTTTACTTTGGATTACCTTTTGGTTGTCATTCATTAAATCCATTAGTTAGGTAGTACATAATAAGATGTCAAGTTTTCTGTACAGAGAATATTTTTATAGACTTTAGAAAATATTCTTAATAAAATATATGCTGCATATATTTATTTCTAGACTGACACTTCTCCTATGAATACAGAATTTTACAAGTTAAAATTATGTACGCATGATTTGAATATCTGTACTCTTGTTCATTGTACTATTGTACTGGTATATTATCACAGCCTTTTCTCTGACATGACAAGATTCAATAGGTACCTATTTTCTTTTAGTTTTTTTGTTTGTTTTTTTTAAACCATTGAATAACAATCACTTTTAAAATCTGGTCTGTCTTGAGTGAATCACTCACTGGCCAACAAAGGCTCTACTGCTTTAGTTCTGATTTATGTGTTAGAGAGATTCTGAGGCTTTTCATTTTATTTATTTAAACTCACCTGAAGTATTTCAGCCTTAGGAATTGGTTTTACTTTCCAAAAACTAATTGAATTGTAAACACTTTGAGAAGGTCTAGGAAAGAAAATAAGACCATTAAAAGTGATGCCTTCCTGCCCTCTGCCCCCATAATCATGTCCTTCCAGCCACAATAAACTAACCTTTTCTAAAGTTGCTCCTAACAACTGGCTTGTAATTGAATATTATGGGTCTTTCCGCTAGTTGAATGTCAATTCCCCCATCTAGACTATAAGATTCATGACAGCAGAGACTGTTTCAGCAGCAGTGTATAGCCTGCACCTAGGACAATTGTTGTCACACAGGAGGAAATCAAATACTATTTGTTAAACCAATGAAAGAAAACATGAAAATATTTAGACAAGATTCTTTTTTTTTTTTTTTTATGCCGTACGCGGGCCTCTCACTGTTGTGGCCTCTCCCGTCGCGGAGCACAGGCTCCGGACGCGCAGGCTCAGCGGCCATGGCTCACGGGCCCAGCCGCTCCGCGGCATGTGGGATCCTCCCCGACCGGGGCACGAACCCGCGTCCCCTGCATCGGCAGGCGGACTCGCAACCACTGCGCCACCAGGGAAGCCCCCAAGATTCTTTTTTGAAGAAATGGGAAAAGGTATGGTTATAATAACTGGAAAAGACTGAAAGAAGTCATTGTATTAATTTAAAAGTAAATTAATAGTAAAAGTTATTAGATACTTGATATATTGTTGGCTAACTTTGGGGGTGTTATAATTTGTTTTATTTAATTCTCACAAAGGCTTTTCAATGTTCACTTTTACTGTTTCCACTTTAAAGAATAAGAACTAAAGCTAAGGGAGTTGGACAGCTTGCCTGAAGTCACAGAGCCAGGAGGAATTCGAATGTTTGACTACAGAAGTGTTAAGGACTACATTACATCTCCTAAAATTCATAGGTTGAAGCCTAATCCCCAATGAAACTGTATTTGGAGATAGAGCCTTTAGGAGGTAATTTCGGTTGAATAAGGTCACAGGGGTGAGACCCTGATCTGATAAGACTAGTGTTCTTAAAAGAAGAGGAAGAGACATCAGAGTTCTTGCTCTCCTCTCTCTCTTTCTCTCTCTCTCCCAATCTCTCTCTCTCTCTCTCACACACACACACACACACAAACACACACACACACACACACACACACACACACACACACGAGAGGCCTTGTGAGGACACAGCAAGAAGTTAGTCATCTACAAGCCAAGAAAAGAGGTTTCACCAGAAACCAACACTGACAGCACCTTGACCTTGGACTTCCAGCCTCCAGGGCTTTAAGAAAATAAATTTCTGCTGTTTAAGCCACCAGTCTGTGGTATTTTGTTATGGCAGCCTGAGCAGGTTAATACAAGTGGAGAGAGAGAAAGCAGGTGGGTGGTGGGGGGAGAAGAAAGAAATAAAGGAGAGAAAGAGAAAGAAGAATAGAATTTAAGCTAGCAGCAAGAAATAAGTTCTTTATACGAATTTGGAGACAGAAAAATGTGGAATCTCTTCCTTTGGACAATTTTAAGAATAGGCTAGGCTATTATTTATCTTGTATGGTTTAGATTTTCTTCTTCTTGGAGAGAGTGGCATGAATTAGATCATCCATTAAGATAAATGCTGGTCTATGTTTCCAGAGACTCAAAAAAAATTTTTTTAAATGGTACTAATGAGAATCAGACGTCAGTCTTGGAGGAAAGACACTTTATTTTTCTTCTTTTTTTTTTCTCACTCTTTGTCTCCCATCCAGTCTGTTCCTCACCTTTCTAAAACCCTGTCTTGGTGATGAAATTCTGCCACAGCAAAACTAGCAAGAAGTTTTGCTGAATAAAAAATATTTCATGAGAAAAAAAAGCTTGTAATGAGGGAGAAAAGAACTAAGATAATTCAAATGTGGGCAATGTAAAAGGAAATGATAATGATCGAATTCTCCAGCCCTTGGACTTTGAAGAATTGTTCTGAGTGCCTTTGGAGCTCCCCAAACTCTTAGGAATATGTGGCCACTGGAGCTTTACAATGGGTTAATTATTATCTTAGTTGAGGAGTGGGGGTGTTTAGAGGATTAAGCTTCTTCTAGCCCCACTTGGGTATTTCCATTATTAATCAGAAAACTAACTTGAGCATAGTGGAAAAAATGGTTTTAGCAATATGGTGGACTTGGCTCCCTGGCCATAGGCAGAAAGGAGACATCTTAACAAAGCCATATATATCTAGCAGTTGTCTCTCAGGTTTTCGCTAGGCTACCTTAGACCAAAGTTCATGTGATGCTTCAAGTCCCTTATAAAGGCCACAATAAGTAGCATAATCATTCGTTCACGGATTATTGTACTTATGTGCTCATTTAAAAAATATATTTTTGCATACCTACTATGTATTAGACATGTACTGGACAGTGGGAATACAGAGATTAATTAACAAGAAGATAGAGGCTCTGCCATCATGCAGCTTCCTTTCTTGTAGGGAAAAGAGGAAAGAGAAAAGTAAACACATTCAAGTCTAAATAATTACAGATTAGAAAGAAGAAAAGGGGGTATTACATAGAAGATAATGCCAAGAGTTTTCTCAAGTTAGGTAGGATAGAGTTTTGAGAAAACATCTTAGAAAAGCCAAATACTTCAACATTCTAGCAAGTCTAGACATCAGGCTTGGTGGACACATTGTATGAATCACAACTAAATATAAGTAGTCATTTAAACAACTACTCCACCACCACATTCTTTCAGATAACACCTGAAAAAATTTTCCTTGCAAATCAAGCATTTTGATCATTTGATCTCTGATAAATTTTGCTCATCTGGAAAAAGGTGGGTTTGATAAACTCTTACTAGATATGTAGAGCATGGTACCAAAATAATCTGAGGTTGCAATTGTCTTCCATGTTTGAGATCCTCACTTCATCCCACCACGTATCAACTCAGCCATTTTCATATTTTAGGGTCTTCTATTAGCAGTAGCAGAATTCAATGACTGTTTTCAATATTTGGGCACTGTATTAGAATAAGCCAGGATTTGTTACGATAACAAAACAAACCCCCAAACCTCAGAGACTTAACAAAGTTTCATGTCTCACTTAAGTCACCTCCAATTCAAGCCGTTGGTCATTACCCTTTAAGTAGTGACTCTAGCATCCATCTTCCTTGTGATGATGTCACTAGTTTAATTATGTGTTCCCAAAGTTTCCCAAAGAAGGATAAGAAAGAACATGCAAAAAGACACATGCACTCCAATGTTCACTGCAGCACTATTTACAATAGCCAGGTCATGGAAGCAACCTAAATACCCATGAATAAAGAAGATGTGGTACATATATACAATGAACTATTACTCAGCCATAAAAAGGAACTATTACTCAGCCATAAAAAGGAGCGAAATTAGGTCATTTGTAGAGACGTGGATGGACTTGAAGACAGTCATACAGAGTGAAGTAAGTCAGAAAGAGAAAAACAAATATCGTATATTAACGCATATATGTGGAACCTAGAAAAATGGTACAGATGAACTGGTTTGCAGGGTAGAAATAAAGACACAGATGTAGAGAACAAACGTATGGACACCAAGGGGGGGAAAGTGGCAGGTGGGGTTGGTGGTGGGATGAGCTGGGAGATTGGGATTGACATATATACACTAATATGTATAAAATAGATAAGTAATAAGAACCTGCTCTATAAAAATATAAAATTAAAAAATTAAAAAAAAAAAAGAAAGAACATGAATGGAGTTTTATGACCAGGACAGAAAGAGATGTACTTCTTTTCTGTTCATGTCCCATTGTCCAGAATTGTAATACAGCCCTGATAAACCTGGAAAGGAGGCTCAGAAATGTAGCCTGCCCATGTTCCCTGGAGGAGAAATGGAATCAGTGTGTATTTAGTCAGCTTCTACTACAGTTCCCCCTGCAGATCATCAAATAACCATTTCACTTTCCCTCCCATACCTAGAAGGCATATTGACCCTTTTGTAAAGAGGGACAACTCAAAGTACTATCCAGTTACTAAATCCAACAGAAAGTTTCAGGTGTATTAGTCAGGATTCTCCAGAGAAACAGAGTTGTGCATATATTTCTAGAGAGAGATTTATTTTAAGGAATTGGCTCACATGATTGTGGAGGTTTGGTGAGTCTAAAATCTGATGGGGAAGTCCAGGAGGCTGGAGACTCAAGGAAGAGTTCAGTCTGAGTCCAAAAGCTGTCTGCTGGCAAAATTCCTTCTTGCTTAGGGGAGGTCAATTTTTGTTCTATTACGGCCTTCAACTGCTTGGATGAGGTTGATCCATATTATGAAGGTAATCTGTTTTCTTCCAAATCCACAGATTTAATTGTTAATCTCATTTAAAGAACACCTTCACAGAAACATTTAGAAAAATTTTTGATCAAATACCTGGGTACTGTTGCCTAGCCAAGTTGACACATGAAATTAAGTATCATTTCAAGCAGTAAATTATTCTGTTATTGGGTTGAGAGATGCTGCCTTTCAATGCAGTCACCTAGAAATTAAAAGGCAAGCTATTAAGCTCATTTCTTTGCTTTTTTTGGCCTCTAAGCGTCTCTCTTTCATCTTAAGGACAGCTACTTTAGCCTATCTAGAAACAAAATAGTTAGAGAGCATACCCTTCATCTCATCTTTTCCTTGGTTCACTTTATTCATTTGAGAAGTTTTTTACTGGACCATTGTTGCATATAGCCTCTGTAAAATCCACTTCCCATCCCTTTGAGTTTAGAAGCAGCTAGATTTTCCAAACGCGCAGTGTCCCAAGCCCTTTTCCCTAAGACAATCATTTGCAAACTAGACAATTCTTTTCTAAACTCATCCTCTTCCTGTAATAACTTGTTAAACACAGCCAATAATAGTCAAAACACGCTAATATGGTATTTTCCAGGCTTTCCCCCAGAGCTTTTCTCTCAGCAGGCACATGGTCTGCCTCTCAAGTTATTGCACGAGACAGCTTATCCAAATATTTTGCCACTGTGCAGCACAGATTGTCAACTGTTAAGCCTCTTGTATCAGCTCCTCTGCTTTTCACCTGTGTGCTAAGTCAATGCCCTGTATTTTAGGTCAGCACTCTACTTCAGGTATCAATTTTTGGAATAGACATGATAGAATAGGCCGAGCTGCAATAACAAACAAATCCCCCAATCTTGGTAGCTTAATACAATAAAGGTTTACTGCTTGCTCGTTTCACAGTTTGAAGTGGCTCAGGAAGTTCTCTTTGGCAGCTCTCCTCTAAGCAGTGACTCCAGGCTTCCTCTATCTTGAAGTGTTGCCATCTTAAACATACAGCTTTCAAGGTTGCCACAGGGTGGGAAGACAGAGTGCAACAGAGGGGGGGAGAGAGAGAGAGAGAGAGAGAGAGAGAGAGAGAGAGAGAGAGAGAGAGAGAGAGATGGACAGGAGAGAGAATAGAATTTTCTCTAATTTTTAAGTCTCTTCTGAAGTTTTAAATGGAAGGTGTGTGCTAAGTGCCCAAATACTTTAAAGAAAGTGATGGACACATCCCCACCAGACCAATGATGGGGTAATCTGGTCGCTTGGCTATCCATCTCCATCATGCACTGTCAGTCTGAATGACAAAAATTTAGAGATCCTTGACAAGATTATACGAAGAGATTTGTGGGAAGAGGGCACTGTGATGGAGCAGAGTGGGCACACTTTTCATCCCATCCTTCAAGCCAAGGGAGTATCATCACAGGAGAATTCCTTGGAAAGACCTGGGGAGACTGGCATTTCACTTCCTGACTGCCTGCTTGCTGAACTGCAAATGCTTGTGAGCTTGCTGTGGAGCAGGGCCGTGGAGTAGTTGGCTTTCTTCTTGTGGGATATAGAGGCAGATATTGACCTCTGCCTGGAAATGTCACAGATGGCAGGATGACTGCAGCTCACAATGGCAGAGTGAGGAGAGAGGGGAGCTGTGGGATCGGCCTGCAGGTTTCTAGTCTGGCAAGTTTAGGATGCATGAATTGTCCTGGGACCACATGGAGGCTAGAAGACAGGGCTCATTTTGAGAAAGTGACAGTTGCCAAAGGAGTCAGGGAAAGGCATAGTACTGAGGGCCGCTTAGAAGGGAACATGAAGAAGACTCAACCAAAGCATCCCACGTGCGCGCGAGAGAGCAGACCAATGGCTAGAAGCCTGGCACGGCAAAGGGCTTCGGAGAGTCAGAGGCACTATAGACTCCGTTGGCCAAGTAAAGGTCCATTGTCTCCTTCACCTCTCACCCTTCCTTCTGACCTCTCTGGCCTCCAGAAGCTCCAGAAGTGGCTCAGTGAGCTTGGAGGTGGTGGAGCAGGGGCTGGGACATAACTGTCTTGTGGAATCACTGCTCAGGCTGCAGCTGGGAACGAGGAGATAATGGATGTTTTGATTTATATCAGGCAGGAGTACTTCATATACAAAAATGAGGCTCAGCCAATATGTGAAACTGACTGGATAAGCTGTGGGTTTTCTTTGACATGGTGTCCAGGAGTATTATTAGACGATCCAGGAAAGCATATTTGAAGGCAGAAGTGAAAAACCAAATTCATTTGTGGCCACTTCAAATTATTTTTCAAAATAATTGAAAATGCAATCATCAATAAAATGATTACATTTTTTATTATTTTATATTGAAGTAAAGATATATTTGACATATAAATCAATGAAAGGTGTGAAGGAAACTGAATCCTCTATAAACTCTCCTTCACGAAATTATTCAAAATTTCTTCTTTGGAAATGAATTAAATGAAGAAAAAGAACTTAAATTGTAGAAAGTAAAATTTTCATGAGTGTAGTTTCACTGTTGTCTTAATTATGTCAATGATTGCAATGATAGAGGCAGGAATTTTTCAAACAGCAGACTCTTCTCCTGAAGCATCTCTTTTACATATAATGACAGGCATATTTAGGAGGCAAATCCATTCTTCCAGGCTGGTAGATCTTCCTTTAAAACACTTTCCTAAAGCCCCTAGTGTGATCTGAAACAGAGTAGAACTCAAAGCTTAACGTTTCTCAGCAAGTTTCAGAGAGATCACTTAGGACTCCCCATCAGAAATGCCCTTGACATGATGTCTCTCAGTCGGCTGCATCCCCTCAAAATCACAGTGGGGTACTTTTTGGAATTATATTAATTTGCAGGCTAATTTGAGCAGAAATGGCACCTTTACGACATAGGTATTCTGACACAGGAACATAATATGTGCCTCCATTTAATCGGCAAAGCCAGACCGACATGGTTTAAGAAACATCTCTAATGTTTCACCCTTAAATATCATATTCTCTGCTGGGTTTTGGTAAACACTTATTTGCAAGTTAAGAACATTGACTTGCTAAGAGTCTTTAAATCCTAACTTGCTAAGGATCTGTTATGCAGGACAAACACTGCATTTTACTAACTGTCATTTCAGCATCCACTGATAAGCTTTTCTCCATGAATCCAGCTATTCTTACACATTATTATCAGTTGTTTCTTAGTGCATAAAGACTCATGAATGTTCTCTTTCCAGTTAGAAAAAGTAATATTATGTCTTGTAATATTATTAAGGCCCAAATTTATCTATCTATCTCTACCTATCTATTTATTTCTCTATATATCTATCTACCTATTTTTTTTTTTTCCTTGAGTTTGACCATGGCAGGTTCTTAGCAGGTCTCTGGTTCTGAACACATGAATCCACGCATTGACTTCCTCCCAGCTGTAGGGAGGAAGTAGGGATGTATGGACAGGTGAACCTGATTTTGGATTGCACAAGCAGGAAACAAGATGACAATACAGAGACCCCTTCAAGTCCTTCCCTACTTGTTCTGGAGATAAAGAGATTTAGTGAATTTTACTATTCTGCTGGGTCTCTTTCATTTTTGATTTTTATTTTCTTCTTCATCATTGGATCCATTATAGTTGTCTGCAGAATATTTTTGCTCTCCTCTCTGGCCTCACACTAAGAATCTCCCACTCTACTTTGAGCTCTTCCTCTAATTGAAGCGGATGCTGTGGCTGGATGCTTTACATACGCTGAGGTTGGTAGAGGAATCATTATACTAGGCACTGTCAGCCCCATGGCCTACATGCATTTCCAGCCTCTGCACGTTTGCATTCCAATTTTTTTTTTACAGGACTTGAATAGAAAGAAAATTTATGATAGTCTACTCTTTTGAAGTTCCTTTGCTCACAAGATTATTCCAGTTGCTTTTTTGTTTGTTTGTTTTGTTGTTAATTTGATCCCATCTGCTGTATATCTTCCAGAAACCCCACTAATGGATCACTTCTTATTTTCTAGCACTAATATTAATTTACTCTTATTTTTTGATTTCCATTTGATATTAAGAGTGAAGTTAAGTAAACATATGGGTTCAGGCTTTCATCTTGGACTCTTTATTATTTTTCACTTTTTTTTAGATATCAAGTGCAGAGAGGTAAGTTAATCACATACCTCAATTCAAGGCCAACTTATCATTTTCTGTGCAAGGTTCCTTTCATTTGTGTGTGTGTGTGTTATTTATATGTGTATGTTATTTTTCCCCTTCATGTGAAAGCCCACTTCCATTTTATACCTCCTTCATTGCTGGTACCCACCAGAATTTTCTTTTCTTTCTTTTTTTTCTTTTTGGGGGGGAGGGGATTTTATTGTCATGATTTATTAACTTCTCTCTTGCATTTCTGACTCTTCTAGAACTGGGTCTTAGGGAAAGGGCCATGGTATTTTATTTTATAAGAAACTGCAGATAAGAAAAATATTTACATCAATATAAATAGCTCTATAACTTAATTATTTTGACCCTGAGCTTGCTATAGTGTTGCTTCCCTAAAGATATAGCTTATTCAAACGTGTGTCTCTAGACATGTTTAAGAAAAATATATTTTTTCTTTATTAGACTGATAGTCATTTACTTGATATGTTCTGAAGAAGGATCTTGAAAACAAATTTTAATAACTTTGATCTAGCTTATGAAAGAAAAGATTCAAAGAAGTGACAACTTGATGATTATTAGGGAAACACATTGTCTGAGGCTGTCACCATTCTGGATGCATGTAGAACAAAAGCTGTTTGGAAGCCTTAATCGACTTTCATAATTTTAGCTCTGTATTTTCAAAAACTGTGTAGACACTATTTGACACAAATTTAAACCTCACACATGGTTGGTGTTGGCATTTTGTGTTTTATGAGCTCAGAGACGATTACATGAAGGATGTTTAACTCTATTCTTGATGAGCCAAACAGGCTAACTACAGGGTCCTTCACGTGAGGTATTACATTATGAAAGGCTACAGCAGCAATTTACTAAATAGTGCCTAAGGGACCTAAGTAAATGTATCTCTCGAGTGACTAATTTGCTAATCCAAATAAACCAAACTCTATCTACACTAGGCAAATACTGTGTGTCTGGAGCCCTGAAGTGACTTGTTTGATTCTGCTATTTATAGAGCCAAAGAGAATTATTCCATAGAATTTGTTCATTAGCTTCAGTTAGAAAAGTACACGTAAAACTGAAAAGCCTGTTAACAATTCTGATTAGGTATTCTAAAATTTCTACTTGAAATAACAGCAACTGTGTATTTCTCTAGCTTATACGTGATCTTCAGGCTGACAGATTTTCTAGAAACTTTGCTTTTGTCTGGATTGGGCTGATCAATAAGTCCATTCAAATACTGCAATATGAATTCACAGTATTCATAAGTACTTAATATATGATGACCTTGGATATCAGGCAGAAAAATAAATCTATCCCCAGAACTATAAGGTGATTTTCTTCTCAGCATTGGGATTCCTTTTCTTATTGTTTCATGGCACTCTCACAGTAACAACAAAAAAGAACAGCCCTTGAATAGACTGATCAGCAAAATTATTGGTTTGAATCACCGCAGTCAGTTCACCTTTAAGGTTTCTTACTGAGTCTATGGAATCTATCAACTTGCTTCATATACTTCCTGATCTTTTCCATTAGCCACCTTCCTTCTTTTAAGATAAACACTACAATATAGGCATATAGAATTTGTGATTGACACAAATTTTATGTATTTTATGATGGTATTTTAACACCATCATAGTTAAGTAACAAACATGAATTCAAAAAGAACATAGACTAGCTTTTCTTTTTCCCCTTCCCTTGCTTTCTTCTGTGATCTCCCTTTTCTTTTCTTTTTTTCCTATCTTCCTTCCTCCTTCCCTTCCTTTTCTTCCTTTATCTCTTCCTCCTCTCTCTTTCCCTTTTTCTCCCCCTTCTTCCTCTATTTCTTCTTTATTTTAAAATAAAAAAGTGCGCCCAAAGCTGTGTCAGCTGTCCTGGTGGTCCTGGCACAAACATGTCCATTGCCCTCATCAGCACTGCTTGGGGAGGAGCTGATGTTCTTCATGATTTGTATCTGCTACAGGGTCCCTTACTGGAGGCTGCAACTCCTGGGGCAAAGGACATGGTGGAGGTTGGAGCAAACCAGGAGTTCACTTAATGGCCTGAGCCTGGTGGTGACCTCACAGTTTCAGAGAGAAATTGGGAGGAACTGTGCTGTCAACAACAGGAAGTTGGTGAAAAATGAAAGATGCCCTTGGGGAGTGAAATGAAGAGCAGATGGCTTTAATTGTTAGCCTTACTGTGACAACTGACAAGAGAAATTCTGCTCTCTTGACATTTAAAAGATACCAGACATACCAGTGACCACATTCCATGGCTTCTTGAAGGTTTCCATGTCAGGGAATTCAAACTCCTCTCTATTTTTATTACTGAACAGTCCATAAAAACTGCAGGTGATAAGATGCCCGATGGACTAACCCTCTAATAGTTTGATAAGTCACTGAAATGCACACAAGGTAAGGGAGTAGGAAGTCGTAGGTGAAAGGAGGCACCCGGGCAGGGAAGTTCTGAGGGATTTATATGCTGCTGCAAGGAAAAACAAGCCCACAACTCAGGTGGAAAACAAGATCCATCTCTGTAAGCCCAAGGGATCTTTTTATTCCTATGACTATTTGTAGAAATCCAGTTAATTTTTTTATTTGTCATATTCTGGAAGAGTCCTCCTTCCGAAAAAGAAGTAAAAGATTTCTGTGGAATCTCTGAACAAAAGAGGTAAAATAAAAATGAATGTTAGCTCAGATATTATTTGCACAGTCAATTTCTATGTAAGAATGAGAACGCTGAAGTGTAGAAGATGGCAAGTGTAGCCCCAGGTAGAAGGCATCTTCAGAAACAGAAAGATAAATAAATACACTCAATCCTGAGAAGTAGAGACTGTTAACATCAATATACAATTATTGGATTGAAGGTTCCTGATGCATTCTCAGTATTAATAAATCTCTTTCTTCCCTAGTGATATGAAATAAGAACATTTAACCATGACTGAAATCTTACTGTAAGGGCTATTTAAAATAAGATTTACATGTGAAAAATAAGTATTTATTTTTCAGGCAAATGCTATGGCATTTCTATGACAACTACAACAACTTGATTTTCTAATTTTTCATTGGGATTTGGTGTATAAATCTCCCAGCAACCCCAGCCCTGGGTAGAATAACACTAAAGCATCCTTTCCACACTGGCTCGCTCGCAGAGAGCCCCAGCAGAATTCAGCTCCAGTTACCCACACTGATAACTGGCTTGAAAATTAATACTTTATTGGCTCTCCTCTCTTTCCTGTCTCAATTCCCCATTCCCCTGCTTGTATTTACTGACCTCAAACCCTACTTGGACTGGAATCTTTGTGTTAGGCCTGATTCTGGAAGAATCCAAAATAAAACACCTTCCCTGATACACACCCTCCCATGCTTTTTCACCCACGCTTTTTCACTGTGTTCCCACATACCCTGCAAGATCATTCCCATCACGCTCTGTTTTAATCATTTGTTGATTTGTTCTTGTTTTTTTATCCCACTTTTTGAAGTTAAGAATTGTAATTTAACTCTCCATATTTGGATCCAAGCAATGGCTGGCGTATAGATAGTGCTTATAAATGTTGTTGAATGAGTGCAAAGTTTTTCCAACTCTGTTGTGTTTCTGATCTACTTAGTTACGAGTCTTGGCATTTCTGCTTCCATATCTCCTGCCCAAACTTTCCATGCCTTCACCATCACCCCAGCTCAGGCTCTTATCATTTTTTGCATAGACTATTGCAATTGTTTCCTACCTGATCTCCTAGACTCAGATGTCAGGTCTCTTTATTTTACAACACACTCTAAACCACAGGATAACAATCATTCTGAAAATGCCAGTTTCACTTTGTCCCTCCTTTCCATAAAACATCTAGTAGTTCCCACCAGCCTTTTATGTTAGTCTAGCATTTTGTTAAGGTTCTCATTCATTGTATTTTCTCTCTATTTAGATAAACATTATATGCTGGAGACGCAGCATCACAGTGGTTAAGAGCAAAGGCTCTAGAGGCAGGCTCTTCAAATCCTAGATTTGAAATCCCAGATCTAATACTGTGTTGGAGAGAATGATGCCCCTAAAAGATACTGGTTCCTAATCAAAGGAACCTGTGATTATTACCTAATATCATGGACTTTTTGCAGAAGTGATTAAGTTAAAAATCTTGAGATAAAGAAATTATACTGGATTATCTGGATGGGTCCTAAATGCCATGACAAGTGAACATTTTTAGAGAGATGCAGAGGAAGATTAGATACATAGAGAGGAGAAAGTATTGTGAAGATGGAACAATGAGATATTTGAAGGTGCTGGCCTTGAAGATTGGAGTGCAGTGTCCCTAAGCCAAGGAATTTTAAGAGCCATCAGAAACTGAGTCAAGGAAGGGATTCTCCTGAAGAACCTCTGGAGGGAGCACAGGTCTGAGAACACCTCAATTTCAGCCCAGTGATGCTTAATTCAGATTTCTGGAACTGTGAGAGAAGACATGTTTGTTGTTTTAAGCCACCAGATTTGTGAAAATTTGTTATATCAGCTACAGGAGGATAATACACATCCCTTAAGACAGCAGTCCCCAACCATTTTAGCACCAGGGACCGGTTTTGTAGAAGACAATTTTTCCACGGACCGGGGCGGCAGGGCGGGGGATGGTTTCGGGAGATTCAAGCACATTACATTTATCGCGCACTTTATTTCTATTATTATCACATGGTAAAATATAATGAAATCATTACGCAACTCACCATAATGCAGAATCAGTGGGAGCCCTGAGCTTGTTTTCCTGCAACTAGATGGTCCCATCTGCGGGTGATGAGAGACAGTGACACCCGAAGTGCGTTGCTTATGTCCAGTCTACTCCGTAAGATGCAGCTTAACTGTCACTTGCCACTCACTGATAGGGTTCTGATATGAGTCTGCAAGCAATTGATTACTATGGTCTCTGTGCAGTCAAACCTCTCTGCTAATGATAATCTGTATTTGCAGCCGCTCCCCAGTGCTAGCATCACCTCAGCTCCACCTCAGGTCATCAGGCATTAGATTCTCATAAGGAGCGCGCAACCTAGGTCCCTCGCATGCGCAGTTCACAGTAGGGTTCGCGCTCCTATGAGAATCTAATGCCTCCGCTGATCTGACAGGAGGCGCAGCTCAGTTGGTAATGTAAGAAATGCGGAGCAACTGTAAATACAGATGAAGCTTCATGCTGGCCCGCTGCTCACCTTCTGCTGTGCGGCCCAATTCCCAATAGGCCATGGACCGATACCGGTCCGTAGCCCAGGGGTTGGGGACCCTAGCCTTAAGAGGTGTGATCTTGGGCAACTTTTTTAAACCCTCCAGGTCTCTGTTTTCTCATCTGTAAAATGGTTTGTTACCTCTCAAGATTATCTGAAGACTGAATGACTTAATGCTTTCAAAGTCCTTAGTAGTGTGACTGGCCCATCCCAATAACTGTTACTTACATTTTTTTTTTTTTTTTTTTTTGCGGTACGCGGGCCTCTCACTATTGTGGCCTCTCCCGTTGCGGAGCACAGGCTCCGGACGCGCAGGCTCAACGGCCATGGCTCACGGGCCCAGCCGCTCCGCGGCATGTGGGATCTTCCCAGAACGGGGCACGAACCTGTGTCTCCTGCATCGGCAGGTAGACTCTCAACCACTGCACCACCAGGGAAGCCCTGTTACTTACATTTTACGAGTACTTTTAGTGTTTGTCTATTCATTTTATTCTCTGTTTTGAAGAAGATCAAAGACTTCTACATATACTTTAACATTGTAAAGCATTTCTTAGTATTCTATACATTACGATTAAACTTTAATTTAACAAATATTTATTGAACAGCATTTATTTTTAAGACTAGGTTCCAAAGATACAGTGTAGAGTGAAATAAGGTGACTGAAATCAATGACTGTAATACCACAACCATTTTAAGTGATTTAGGGTGAAAGAAAAAAAACTTTACTACTTTTTTTCCGCAGATTTTAGAACTTAAATACTTAGGTAACATATGGGATGTGTGTATACATATATATTTTTTTCTTTTTTCTCTAAATATCAATGAATTGACCAAATTTGTACATTTGAAATATTTTCATCCTTGCCAAAAGGAAAACAAACATTTTATTTAGTCTTTTTTTATTTGTGGAAATTCTACAGTATAGAGGTATAAGGAAGATCAGCCAAATTTATCAATTATGCTGCAATTTCCTCTTTAGTGGCCTGTGTCCACCATTGGAGGTGATCTTCAGGGCAGGGCTTTGCGCTGGTCTGAGCACAGGGCATGGTATACCCTAGCATTTAATATTTATTGTATGAACAATGCTCTTCAGTACCTCTGTGTGGGTGTGCTATAACTTCTTAGACCCTGGCCAAAGAATACCAATGGTAGATGCAGTTGTCCCAAGTGGATTTTAATGAAATTCATGCTTTCCTATTTATTGCTTGGTGGACCTTTTGATACTACATGCAAAGTTTAAAAACAATAACTTTGAGGAAAGAGAAGTTGAGGATCCTAGTTCTGACACAGAAACACTATGCCCTAGCATTCCTAAAGTTTAATGTTGGTGACTATTAGGAAAGCAAATATTTCACACAAGGGTAAGCCCTCTAATTGCATTTGTGTTGAATGCCTGCCAGATCCACGTGTAGAGGGTTCTATAGGTATTTTTCTGATTTCACCCTCCCATCTGAGGCCATTTCAAAAGTGCTGTGGGTGGAAGGAAAGAGAAGGAAAGTCAAAAACACAGGAAGAAAGGCGAGGGGGTCGAGGGAATGGAGGCAAGAAAGGGAACAAGTGAAACCCTCTTGGGAAGGGAAGCTGTGTTTCATTTCAGTTGCTTGGTTTGGAAGGAAGCCTGTAGAATATTGAATAACATAAGAAAACACACTGCAGCCCTCTCTTCTCAGTTTCTCTGAATTTATGTAGAATTGTATTAGTAAAACCAAAAATTAAAACTCTTGTGAAATTGTATTGTTTAATACTATATTTAATTATTTGTAATTTGTGAAGAAATTTAATTAAAAAGCCATATAATTTCATCTCTGGGAAATGAAGTATTAAATTGATTTTAATTTGTTAGCAAAGATTCACTTACGTTAGTTGTTTGCTAGTAATTTCTCTTCCTTACTTTTTGTCAGTATATTAGATAAGGATTTGTAAAAACACATTTTCATAAAAAGAAAAAAATGTAAGAATATTGTTCATGTATCTCTTAAGTTTCCACTACTATAAGATAATAACAACAAAGAATAAGTGGTGAGAAAATGCTTTAATCCATGGACAGTTTTAAATGAAGTCTCCAAATCTTGCTTGATAACTGGATAATATGAACTTACACATGATTATTTGCTAAGCCTCATCTTTCTTATTGCCAAACTGAGAGTAAAAATTGTACCAATTTTATAAAGTTTTTGTGAGCATTAAGCATACATAAAGTGCAGGCACATAGTAAGTATTCAACAAATATTAGCCTCATCCATTATCTTTGAATGGCTTCAACCTAACTAGGAAAAAAACCATCAAAAGTAAAGACAAACAGCAAATATTATAGATTTAGTTATCCATATAAATTATATGTATATCTGATGGACAAGTAACAGGTTTTTGAGATAAATGTTTCATTCATTAATTCAATAAATTAATTCAACATTTATTGAGCAACTATTATATGCTGAGCATTTTTCTAGGGGCTCAAGTTCTGGTGAGAGATAAAATAGAAACACCTCCACTTCCACAGAGCTAACATTTCAGTGCTGGAACACAATGACCCAGTAAAAAAATGAATGAACAGTGTAATACCAGACTTCATGATAAGTACAAAGAAGACAAAAATAGGATAAGGGACTAGTTGGGAGAGGTGTGTTATAGTGTGGGAGAGATAGATTTAGCACAGTGGAAAAAATTACAAGACTCTGAGTTAAATTTGATTTTCAAATAAATACCAAATACTTTTTAGGGTAAGTATGGCATATTGTACTAAAAATTCTTTGCTGTTTAATGTGAAATTCAAATTTAGCTGGGTATCCTCTATTTTTATCTGGCAACCCTATAGAGGAGTGAGGATCTGAAGATGAGACTGATGTTATTTTTCTTCAAGGTTTATTGAAATAAAATTTATTTTATTTAAATATATTTAAAGTGTATAATGTGATGATTTGATATATGTATTCTTTATGACATGATTCCCACAATAAGTTAATTAATATATAATTAACTTCATCAACTCACATAGTTATCTATTTTTTTTTTTCTGGTAAGCCACTGAAGATCTATCCTCTGAGCAAAATTCAAGTATACAGTATAGTGTTATTAATTATAGTCACCAGTCTATACATTAGATCCTCAGAACTTATTCATCTCATGAGTGAAAATTTATAGATATTTTAACACAGATCTGCCTTTCATCCAGTTTTCTGTGTAGGGGTTGAGGTGTGCACTTCAGCTCTCATGATTTCCCGTTGTTCACATCTAAGGAAAGTGATGCTGTGCCATGGTCCTACAAATTCAGTCCTATTCTTTTCCTTAATAGTATAGCTGAAGTGTAAAGAAAAATTTCCATGTTGTCAGGCAATAAACGCAGACCCTATGTCTTCCTATACTGAAAAATACAGCATGCTACTGAAGGAAAAATCTAAAAATGTTTTTTGAAAGTTTAAAGATTTCTATGAAGATTTTCTTTTTTTTTTGCCAGGACTAACACCATTTCATGGGGATGGCCTATATTAGAAGCCATTGCCAGTCACAACGCTGTTAAAGGTATAAGTTTTGCTATATTTGAGTTTCTCTGGTTTGAAAAATAAAATAACTTTCAGTGAAATGCACATAGCATCAGCCTGGACTGAGTCTGGAACTCTTAACACTCCCCGTGCAATCTGCTCAGTTCATTATTCCGGTGAATGGTTAAGTCTACATACACCAGATTCTGGAGAAGCCTCGGAAAGGCCTAATACACTGAGACCTGGAATAGGGCTGGATTTGTGTCATTGTGGCCTGAAATCTGTGCTTCTAAATGTGGAGAAAAAGCCAACTGAGGAGGCCTGGCAGGCAGAAGAGCTAGGATAAAATTTGCACCTATTTAGTTTGGGACTTAGGGTTGTTTTGTTTTGTTTCTTTCTCCCTCTTTATATTTCTAACAGAAATACTACAATATGAACATCTTTGTTTTGAGGAAATGCAGGCTGTTTTCACCTCTTCCAGGATACAAGCGGTGGGGAGAGAGAAAAAGAAGAAAGTAAGCAGGTAGGGGGAAGAGGAGAAAGGGAAAGAAGAAATGGGAGAAGAGAAAGAGTGGAAAGAAGAAGGAAGGAAGACATAAAGGGGAACAATAATAAATTACATTTGAGTGCCCATTAAAATATTTAAAATGAGACTGCTAATGACGTTATTTTAAATTGGAATTTTCTCATAGTAAAGGACAGGAAGACAATGGAGAGCAAAATACGTAATCAAAAGTGGTGTCTAGGGGCAGGTGATGGGAAATTCCAGGCAAACTGGCAAACTTTATTTTTTTTTTTAATTTGGTTGCACCAGGTCTTATTTGCAGCCCGTGAGCTCCTTAGCTGCAGCATGTGAACTCTTAGTTGCGGCATGTGGGATCTAGTTCCCTGACCAGGGATCAAACCGGGGCCCCTTGCATTGTAAGGCAAAGTCTTAACCACTGGACTGCCAGGGAGGTCCCCAAACTGGCAAACTTTAAATTCTGCTTTATTTTGCTTAATATAAATAAGCTCCTTCAGGAATTCAAGCATTTTATTTTTGCAGTAGCTTTTAGAAACTACTTTACTATGTTACAATCTCTTTTTGTTTTACTTTATTTTTGAAAGACAGCAGATTCTGATGGATTTCCTTTAGAAAAGAATACATTTAAGTTCGTTGCCAGTGTCTCATATCTACCCCACTTATATTCAAATATTCAGATTTAAAAAAAAAAAGAATTATTCCTTCCTGCAGCAGTCTTCTAATTATTTTCAAATCTCACCATTGTCACTGTTCATTATTGCCATCATCCTTACCATTATCATCCAGTCTCTTCTCAAAACTCCACTGGATGCATGACACTGTGACAGGAGATATGCCAGGGAGCTCTTTGGCTGAGTGGATGACCCCACCACAACTTCCTCTCCCAAGATGGACTTTTATGTTTCTCAGGCTGACTATTAGGAGACTGGATTGGTCAGTTGCTGTCGATGTTAACATCCAAAAACTGTCTTTCTCAGGCTAGAACCTAGGTTGGTTTCAAAACTCTTTACAATATCACAGCTTGGTGACAGGAAAGCCTGTTTTCCAGCAGCCTCTGCCCTTTACTTATTTCTTTCACTCCCACCAATTTATCTTTGCAGTTCTAGGGAATATTGCCAAGTCCCCTCTAGATGGGGGTAGGCACTGTAAATCCCTAATTCCCAAACTAATCTTATAGCAGGGGACATGTTCTGGGCAGCCTTCCCATTCTGCTAACACCACACGTATTTTTTTTCTTCCTGAAGTGTGTTCTATATCCTGCATGCTTTCTTATCCAAAAGTTAATTATCAAATTTACTGCATACTTTTAAAAATTCAGAACACCTGAACCTGGGACAGCACACATTACTTTTATTATATGAACTGAGAAATCAGCTTGAATTCTTATTTAACCAGTAGAGTTTAAGTTTCCCTAAAACTGGAGACCATTTGAAAGAGTTGGTTTTAGTGTGCTCAAAGACAAATAAGTCCCTCTAGATTATTCAGGAAACGTCGTGGACATGTGCCAACCCTCAGTTATTCAGAAATACACGATCCAGGGTTTTGCTTTTTCAGAATTTTCTTTTGTGTCTAGTTGTTTTATTTTTGACCACTTGCTGATGGTTATAGTCTCTATCAAAAGAACGGGGAAAAAGAAGGTAATATTCAAATCCTAGTGTATTACCATATGATGCATTGGCCAGTACTTGTAGAAACAAAGAACAAATTTCCTCATAATTTGGACAAGAAGTATAATTTTTAAAAAAACACAATAAAAAAGTCACCCTGTACCAAAACCAGACGAAGATATCACAAAAAAAGGAAATTACTGGCCAATATCACTGATGAACATAGACGCAAAAATCCTCAACAAAATACTAGCAAACTGAATCCAACAATACATTAAAAAGGATCATACATCATGATCAAGTGGGATTTATCTCAGGGATGCAAGGATTTTTCAATATCCACAAATGAATCAATGTGATACACCACATTAAAAAATTGAATTATAAAAACCATATGATCATCTCAATAGATGCGTAAAAAGCTTTTGACAAAAATCAACACCTATTTATGATAAAAAACTCTCCAGAAAGTGGGCATAGAGGGAACATATCTCAACATAATAAAGCCCATTTATGACAAACCTACAGCTAATATTATACTCAATGGTGAAAAGCTGAAAGCATTCCCTCTAAGATCAGGAACAAGACAAGGATGCCCACTCTCACCATTTTTATTCAACATAACTTTGGAAGTCCTGGCCACAGCAATCAGAAAATAAAAATAAACAAAAAGAATACAAATTTGAGAGGAAGAAGTGAAACTGTCATTGTTGCAGATGAAATGATAATATACATAGAAAAACCTAAAGATGCCACCAGAAAACTACTAGACCTCATCAATGAATTTGGTAAAGTTGCAGGATATAAAATTAATATATAGAAATCTATTGCATTCGATACACTAACAATGGAATATCAGAAAGAGAAATTAAGGAAACAATTCTACTTACCGTCACATCAAAAAGAATAAAGTACCTAGGAATAAACCTATGTAAGGCAAAAGACCTATACTCCAAAAACCATAAGACACTGATGAAAGAAATTGAAGACCACACAAACAGATGAAAAGATATACCCTGTTCTTGGATTGGAAGAATCAATATTGTTAAAATGACAATACTACCCAAGGCGATCTAGTCAATTCAATGCAGTTCCTATCAAATTACCCACAGCATTTTTCATAGAACTAGAACAAATAATTTTAAAATTTGTATGGAAACACAAAAGGCCCTGAATAGCCAAAACAATTTTGAGAAAGAACACAGCTCGAGAAATCAGGCTTCTGACTTCAGACTATACTACAAATCTACAGTAATCAAAACAGTATGGTACTGGCACAAAAACAGACACATAGATTAATGGAACAGGTTAGAAAGCCCAGAAATAAACCCATACACTTATCGACAATTAATCTATGACAAAGAAGCAAGAATATACAGTGGAGAAAAGAGAGTCTCTTCAATAAGTGGTGCTGGAAAAACTGGACAGCTACTTGCAAAAGAATGAAATTAGAACATTAGAACCATTACATTACATTAGAAATTAGAACCATATACAAAAATAAACTCAAAATGGATTAAAGACCTAAATGTAAGAACAGATACTATAAAACTCCAAAAGAAAGTATATGCAGAACACTCTTTGACATAAATTGCAGCAATATATTTTTGGACCCATCTCTTAGAGTAAAAATAAACAAATGGGACCTAATTAGACTTAAAAGCTTTTGCACAGCAAAGGAAACCATAAACAAAATGACAAGACAACCTAAGGAATGGGAGAAAATATTTGCAAATGATGCGACCAACCAACAAGGGCTTAATTTCCAAAATATACAAACAGCTCATACAGCTCAACATCAAAAAACAAACAACCCAATCAAAAAATGGGCAGGAAGAAAGAGAGACACAGATGTAGAGAACAAGTGTATGGACACCAAGGGGGGAAGGGGGGTGGGATGGATTGGTAGATTGAGATTGACATATATACACTACTATGTATAAAATAGATAACTAATGAGAACATACTGTGTAGCACAGGGACCTCTATTCAATGCTCTGTGGTGACCTAAATGGGAAGGAAATCCAAAAAAAGAGGGGGTATATGTATATAATAGCTGATTCACTTTGCTGTACAGCAGAAACTGACACAACATTGTAAAGCAACTATACTCCAATAAAAATTAATTTAAAAATGGGCAGAAGACCTAAATAGACATTTCTCCAAAGAAGACATGCAGATGGCCAAAAGGCACATGAAAAGACGCTGAACATCACTAATTATTAGAGAAATGCAAATCAAAACTACAATGAGAAATTGATTTTGATTTGAGAAATGCAAATCAAAACCTCGCTCCAGTCAGAATGGCCTTCATCAAAAAGTCTACAAATAATAAATGCTGAAGAGGGTATGGAGAAAAGGGAACCATCCTACACAGTTGTTGGAAATGTAAATTGGTGCAGCCACTATGGAGAACAGTATGAAGGTTCCATAAAAAACTGAAAGTAGAGTTACTACATGATCCAGCAATCCTACTCCTGTGCATATATCTAGAAAAGACAAAAACTCTAGTTTGAAAAGATACCTGCACCCTAATGTTCATTGCAGCACTGTTTACAATAGCCAAGACATGGAAGCAACCTGAAGGTCCACTGACAGAGGAACAGCTAAAAAAAATAAATAATGCCATTTGTAGCAACATGGATAGACCTAGAGATTATCTTACTAAATGAAGTTGAACAAAGAAAGATAAATATCATATGATATCACTTATATGTGGAATCTAAAAAAATGATACAAATGAACTTATTTACAAAACAGAAATAGACTCACAGACATTGAAAACAAACTTATGGTTACTAAAGGGGAAAGGCTGGAGGAGAGATAAATTAGGCATTTGGGATTAACAGATACACACTACTATATATAAAATAGATAAAGATCTTCTGTATAACTGGGAATTAAATTCAATATCTTATAATAACCAATAATAGAAAAGAATCTGAAAAAGAATATATATACATATGTGTGTATATATATATACCTGAATCACTTTGCTGTACACCTGAAACTAACATGACATTGTAAGTAAACTATATTTCAATAAAAATAAACAAACAAAAAATTTTAAAAAGCTGTGAAATTTTGATGGGCTCTGAAAAATTGCAGTCTTATCACTGTTTATACATATATTTAAATGTTTTTAGGCAGAAATCATTTTCTTTATCATATTCCTATACTATTACTAGTACTATGAAGTATTGATCAAGTTTATCTAATTATACAAATATGTTGTTAAACATTGCAATTATTGTCATTATGACTATTTTCTGGCATTTACAACAGGAATTTAAAACTGTTTTGTTACTACTAAATATGAAGGTTTGGTTTATAATTCAGAAATTTTATTTTAAGTGATATTTGGGAGATAACATGAGGCACACCATAATAATTTGAAAATGACATGGTACTCTGAGAATTAAAATTTAAATAATAGATTAGAACAGAACAGACCTATTTAAAGTCATTAAAAAAACAAAGAACATGAAGAATGGTTTCTAGGATAGAAGGGCTAGAAAGAACCTGTGTTCTCTAAAAAGATGGGATGTCAATCAGAATGGTTTTGGTCAGCCATAGAAGACTTGGAAAAAAAAAGCCAGACAGCCATAGAGACATAGATGGCTATGCCTATCTGAAAAGAATAACGCCTTGTGAGACCAATTTGGATGTATTGGTCATGCTGTTATAAGGGAACCATCTAGCATTCATCATATAGTGATGACTCTCATTATATGATGGGATCTAGGAATCACCCCCCACCCCCATCTTGTTCTGATATTTCTGACCACACTGTGACCAAACAACTTTGGGAAAGTGATGACAGAGCCTGGTTGATGGATGTTGATATTTCTCATTACATAAATGAATCAGTCTTCTGCTTTCATAAATCATTCTCTCTTAGAAAATGTCCATCCAAGACTAACTAGTGTGCAGTGAGAGTTCTTTCAGTTGAAGCTTAGTCTGTGTCTTCAAATAATGACACACATTTGGGAACTGATAGTTTGCTCACTATTGGGGAAAAAAAGGTTGGTAACAAGTGATGAAACTTTTGAATTCTAAAGTAGGTACCTACTCACAGGTCTCTTGCTTGATTGACAATAACAATTAAAGTATCAAGCCAATTGGGAAAAATCCCTGTAGGTAATCCTTTTTCTTTTCACTCTTCTCTCAATCTTTCTCTTTCTCTTTCTTTCCTCCTTCTCTCTTCTACACAGTATTCTATAACAAATTACTTTATTAATAGACACTGTTCCTTGCCCACCAAAATTAAAGAAAATGCATATTCTCTATGCAATACAGAATAAATATTGTGCAGTCTTCCATAAAGAAGAATATGATCTAAAGTGAGAATTCCATTCATGAAAATAAGTATTATTGTTCATATTCACACATACATATATGTATTATTTCTACATAATAAATGAAAGTCTGGGAATACTGTATATCTTATATTATTTATAACATATAAGATATATAGAACTTAATAATAGTAATATACAAATAGCTGTAAGAAATTATGAAGAACAAAAGAAAACAACTAAATAAAATAAAATACACAGGGTTTGAACAGGCAATTTCCCAAGCAGATAAATACAGTCACTAACATTTAAAAATTTTCTAATTTGACTAAAAATCAAATAAATGCAATAAAATTAAACAAAATATCATATTTTACTCATGAGATTAGAAAAAATTAATACCCAGTGATGGCAGAAGTATAGTGAAATTAGCATTTTTATGATTCATATATCTAAATGAATAATGCAGTTCTATTTTACAGACATGCAAAATATTGAATGAAATAAAAAGTTATAAAACAGTCTGTACAATATAGATGCTTTATCATCATAAAATCTCTATCAGGCTTTGTATCTGTCTATGTACCTATAACACAGATAAGATATAGATAAATATGCCTAGATTGGTTATAGAGTGAAGTCTAGATAGATGTTTTCTCAAATTTATTTTTATTTATTTCTTGGTGATAGTGTTTCAGGTAGTTTTCCTTTTTAACTTCTCTATATTGTATAAATTTTTACATTGAACACCCATTTTTCAAACTATGATTTAAAATATAAAACAAAAGTAAATATGCACACAAATACATGGGAAGAAGTTGGGGAACGGGTGCTTATTTCAAGGAGAACCTGGGTTTGGAGTTCTTCATTTTGTGTAAGACACCCAAACAGATTAATCTCTAGATTAATATAAAAGAATATCCTCCTTTTCTTCAAACAATGGTTTTATACTTGCTATTTTTTATGACATATGAATGTTTTCTTTTGTGATACCCTGTCTCTCTTTTCAAAATATCTTCTTTAGAGATGGAAACTTGTTAAGCTTGAGTCAGCAGAAATTACCTTAAAATGCTTATAAAAGTTTAACTTCTATTTTAAATAAACAAAACTTTGCATACATTGAGATTAGATACAGTTTTATCATAAAAGAAAATTCTGAGAATATGGCATTTTTCTGAAGAATTTGTTGAAACAAAGGTAAATAAAATGAATTCAATTCAATTTTGGTAGAATGAGTCACTTGTCTGAAGAATGAGTCACTTGTCTGTTTGAAGACAGAATTAAAATGACCCAAACCGACTTCATAGAATTAGTCCTACACTTGCTCCCCCAACAGGAATCAGTTTTTTTTTTTTTTTTTGCGGTACGTGGGCCTCTCACTGTTGTGGCCTCTCCCGTTGCAGAGCACAGGCTCTGGACGCGCAGGCTCAGCGGCCATGGCTCATGGGCCCAGCCGCTCCGCGGCATGTGGGATCTCCCTGGACCGGGGCACAGAACCCGTGTCCCCTGCATCGGCAGGCGGACTCTCAACCACTGCGCCACCAGGGAAGCCCCAGGAATCAGTTTTTTACGTGTCAGGTCAACCGTGCAATGAGAGTTGAACACATGTTTAACTCCTTTCCTTTCTCAGTTAGTTGCGTTTAACTGTCCAAACCCTTAAGCCACTGGAAAATTTTCCTACTGGCAGATCCTCTGTTAAGTTTCTTGGTTGCATTATTTCATCCCCACATGTTCTGAGGACTTTCTCAGAGCCTCTGTTTTTCTTATCATTCAAAACAAGCAGGTGCTAGCCTTTTGCATCTTCTATGGGGACTGGGCTAGAAGTAACTAACTAATTGAAGAGTTCTACTGGGAAATTCATCCAGTCAGCAGCTGTGGAATGGCAACCCACTGTAACGTGCAGTCCTTCTGTCAGCAGGGTCTAGAAGAGTGTGGTGAGGACCCGGCTTCCCAGATGGTCTGCACTCTATGATGACACCATAACTGCATGACACCTCTGCTCTGAAGATGGGACATTTGGCCTTTGGATAAATATCATTCCCTGAACTTTGAGAAGACAAAACTACTTTTATTGCACAGAATGTTTTTCTTATCTGTAATTAGGCAAGAACAAAAGAGGCTTGACCATACTTCTTAACGTAGCACTCACTTAAACATTAATGTCAGAATAAACTGTTTTCAAATTGTATAATATCAAATATTGCTTTTACTTGTGTAGGTACAATGGAGGAGGTGGGGAGCAAGAAGGAAGCAGGGTAGGAAACAGAAAGATAAAGAGAAAAGAATGTATATACTGAATGTCAGACAAGTTCCTTTTTTTTCCCAGCTCTTTAGTCTATCAATGCCGTCCTTAAAATTCGTTAAGGATTGCAAGGCAGGACATTGATGGTTGAGGCATTGTTTTGGGCTGCCGTAATCCTGTGCTCATGGTTGTTGGTATTTCTCAGATTATTGACCATGATTCTCCATCAGCAGTGGCCCAGGAATATCTCTGATATTGGTCAGAATTCTCTCATCTTTATCAGAACTGGGCTACTGCCATATAGCTGTGGAATATAAAACTCCTCATTGAGTTATACTCAAGTTCCAGGTTATATGACACATTATATAGATTAGATTACCCAGTCCTCAAACTCCGTTACTCATTCTATAGATATTTTCCAAATACCTACCAAGTGTCAGTTTGCTGTGTGGGAACATAAGGATGATTCTTAGTAGATTATTCCTTGTTCTCTTTTTTAACTCATCGGAAGATCCCTCTCATTTCAAATTCCCCTGCATTCTGACCAGATTATGCATATTACATATTATTTTTCAGTTGATTTATCTACAATATGTAACTTGTTTGTGTCAAACCTAGTTTTTAATATCACCATGATGCTTAACATCTTACTAGACAGGTAGGAAATATTTGACAAAAACATTAAATTGAGAAAAGTTCTTAAGTACCTTCATTGAAAGTAGCTTTGTATGAAAAGTCTAAACAAGAAAAAGAAAATTAAAAATTGCCATATCATATACATCTAGTGTTGATTCAAAACCTATTTATCAATATTTTGGGTATTATCTTAAAATTGAGCACATACAAAAATTTATGTTAGTGAAAGTCAGACAGAAAGAAGTGGTAAAAATTGCCTGATCATCTTTTTATCATTTGCTCCTCATTAAAAGAAACTGAACACAGGCTTTCCTTGGGGAGCTCCTTCACCTATTATAAGACTATGTTTATGTTTTTATAGTGCCAAACATTTGGATTAAAAAGTGAGAAATTGTGCAGATCCCTTAATTAAACATTTGGGTAATTGGTACACTCAGATCATGGACTAGACTTTTCCTTTTTCCTTTAGAGCTAACCTAAAAATACCTTGGGACTGGTGGGAATTAGAGGAAGCTCCCATGAAAATATACTCTTAGAGTGGTCCCTTTTGAACTCTTGTGAGAAGGGAAAAGAGATTTTTAGTTAGAAAAAATAATGCATGCATGTATAATCTAGTTTCTTCATATATTGCCCTTCAGGCAATAGAAGAAAACTAAATTTTACTTGAGTCACTTTAATAACTCTTCTTAGCTATACATTTTGTTTCTAAACTTTCTGTTCTTTTGGAAAATATGCTTTAAAATTTCTCTGCAATGGAAATTTAATCGTGACAGTACTCTTGCCAAATTTATGGAAAGTTTTATATATATATATATATACATATATATATATATATATATATCTTTATTGATGCCAAATTATTCTGCTAAACTAGGGAAAATACAGTAATATGTCTGCTTGCTTATAACAAAATTTTACTTGCAAGTAAAATGTCTGCTTGATTATAACAAAAATGGTCAACTCTTGCAAGACTACACCTTACTTATAACAGGCAACAGATATTATGTATTGCCATTTACTTGTTATTGGCTGGTATTTTGACTTTTAAGACAATTTCAGAGCCTCAAATGAAAAATTTTTTTCTAAACTGTCTACTACTTAGGATATGACAAGATGTTTCTTGGAAATTCGTTTGGGTGTTAGGTGAGCTAATTTTTTCTCTAACCAAATCCTTTTTACGTAGTCCATTAACAGGATTCAAAGTGACTGATTTTTCTTTGTTCTTTTCCAGAACAAAGATATTTTGGTGGAAAACCACTTGGCAGTGAAATTGTCAAAATTTTAGCAGGAAGAAAAAATATGTAAGTAAAACAAAGAGAAAGCAGAGGCCTGTTTAATTTTCAAATTTAATAATAGTCTGTGGATAATTGAGAGTTGGCAGATATAATGTTTCTAGTCAAGCCTTGCCATCTAGAGAGAAGTATTTCATATCTACAACACCTACAAAGCACAAATACGGTCCAGGGATGCTGCATGGAATTCATCTCTTTCCAGGATTTCAAAAGTACATAAATCCATAGTGTTTTGAACGGCTATGCTTATATTGAATTTTCCCTTCCCTTTTCTTTCTAGAGGAGAGTCAATCAACCCTATCTTCATTCTTTGTCTTCATTCTTGGCTAGAGTATGAGTCAAAACCAAAATATGCACTTAAGTAATTATCTGTGATCTCAGAATATGTTTAAGAACGAAAGGAGAAAACATAAAAAAGTCAGAAAAAAAGTGGAAAATAGAAACACTTCATGGTGAATAATAAACACCTTTTTCCTCACTGGAGATGCTTTAACTCAAACACTTCTACCTAATAATTGTTAAAAATCATATTTAACTGAGTAAATATTATACCCATAACATGTATTTAACAAATAAAATTATGCATCTAGCACCGTGCAGATTGAATCTGTTGTCCTCGCACTGAATTTAAATAAAATAGGCACAGCAGTTGTACCTAATTTTAAGGTTGTTTAAAGGAAAAAAATCAATTTTGTAAATTGCTTTGCACAGCTGCTACCTGTAATAAAGAGTTCAATAATGTTAGTTTAAATGTCTTATAAAATCAATTGTCTTGATTGTTTCATGTTTGTTCAATAAAATTATACTTTCAACTAACCCAGAGGTTGCTTATTATGATCAGACTATATGTACTCTGTATATTATTATTTTTCTTTATAGAGTGTTATATGTTGAATTTTTAATATCACTGAATAAATCATAGAAAAATAGTTTTTAATAAAGACTATGCTTAAAAACAAAGTGAAATGGTGTTATACTGCAAGTGTTATACTGCAATAATTAAATTGAGAAATACGCCAAGAAACACATGAAAAGATGCTCACCATCGCTAATTATTAGAGAAATGCAAAGCAAAACTACAGTGGGTTATCGCCTCACACCAGTCAGAAGGGCCATCATTAAAAAGTCTACAAACAGGGCTTCCCTGGTGGTGCAGTGGTTGAGAGTCCGCCTGTCAATGCAGGCGGACTCTGGGTTAGTGCCCCAGTCCGGGAAGATCCCACGTGCCGCGGAGCAGCTAGGCCCGTGAGCCATGGCCGCTGAGCCTGCACGTCCGGGGGCTGTGCTCCGCAACGGGAGAGGCCACAACAGTGAGAGGCCCGCGTACTGCAAAAAAAAATCTACAAACAGTAAATGCTGGAGAGGGTGTGGAGAAAAGAGAACCCTCTTGCACTGTTGGTAGGAATATAAATTGATACAGCCACTATGGAGAACAGTATGGAGGTTCCTTAAAAAACTAAAAATAGAATTACCATATGACCCAGCAATCCCACTCCTGGGCATATACCCTGAGAAGAATGTAATTCCAAAAGACGCATGCACCCCGATGTTCACCACAGACTATTTACAATAGCGAGGACATGGAAGCAACTTAAATGTCCATTGACAGATGAATGGATAAAGAAGATGTGGTACTCAGCCATTAAAAGGAAGGAAATTGGGTCATTTGTAGAGACATGGATGGACCTAGAGGCTGTCATACAGAGTGAAGTAAGTCAGAAAGGAAAAACAAATATAGTATATTAATGCATATTTGTGGAATCTAGAAAAATGGTATAGATGATCTTATTTGCAAAGCAGAAACAGAGACACAGACGTAGAAAACAAGCATATAGATACCAAGGGGGAAAGCAGGGATGGGATGAATTGTGAGGTTGGGATTGACATATATACACTATTGACACTATGTATAAAATAGATAACTAATGAGAATCTACTGTATAGCACAGGGAACTCTACTTAATGCTCTGTGGTGAACTAAATGGGAAGGAAATCCAAAAAAGAGGGGACATATGTATATGTAGAGCTGATTCACTTTGCGCTACAGTAGAAACTAACACAATATTGTAAAGCAACTATACTCCAAAAAAAATTAATTTAAAAAGAGAAATGTGCATTCACAGTATTATAGTACAAATAAGGCATAATGCATATTTAACTTTCCAACATGTATTTTTTTTTATGTTAACAGTATGTGGATTTTGTTTGCTTCAACACAACAAAAACCTGGTGATATTCTGTAAAACTAATCGACAAAATATTGATACATTGAAAATATTTCAAGATGCAGTTATTTTATGTGTTTGTTGTTGTTATTGCTGTTTAGAAGAAAGATCAAAATCTGATTGCCAAATCAGATGTCTTTAGTTAATAACTAAATATCCTAATATAATTTTCTTAATCAGTTAAATGAGAAGTATTTATGGTAGACCATTACCTCTTTGGTTCTAACTATACAGAATTATCAGGGCTACTGTAACTGCTCCCCACGAAGAGGAATTAAACATGTTGTGGTCTCTTCTTGGGTGTTTCCTTGAATGGTGCCCGCTTTTAGTGAGGCATTGTTATTGTGCTTTACTCTGAAAACAGTTATCTGGGTTTTCCCTTCCATCTATACTCATGTTTGGTTTTTTGAATCTAGTTTTTCATTTCTCCAGTGTAGTATTTACTTACAGACACTTAAATTTTTATTATGCTATTTTATAGTGGAAGGATATAATTTCTTTCTTGAAGAATAATATAGAATAAATTTTTGACGAAAAAAGTTGGCATTGAGAGAAACCACCAGTGCCAGAATCTGGTAACTGAGAAACTGTATCCTACAACTCTACAGGACACTCACTCCATTTGGTGCTGAACCTTACACTGTATAGACCCCTTCTAATGGCATTGTATTACAAGTGGCTTTTCATGTAAGTGTCCTGGGTGTCAAGGTGACTTGTCATACAACAGCCTGGGGAGCAGCATGTACAATGCAACACACAGGCTTTTCAGTCACCCTGTGATTGATTATAATGCTTAGAAATCAGCATCCTAATATTTGGTACACAGTAGTTTACTCAAAATATATTAGATTAATTGTACAGCCATCAAAATCTGGAAAGCTATGCATATAAACAAGTCATGAATGTCAGCAGCATAAAACTACACTGTTTTCAGTCCTCATGAGTTTATAGGTGTAGCTTTAGGCATTTAACTGCTTAATAACTTTGAAGAAAAATTTTAATAGAATTGTCTATTATGGTAAAGTGGGTAGTGCTAAAATCTAAAGAGTGATTACATATGAATGTATATAAACGATATAATTGTTAAAACATGTAGAATTTAGATTTGATATAAAAAAAAGAGAGATACTAAACCTTCAGTGGGGAAGAAGATGTAATCAATTGTGAGCTCTTTCAGGAAAGGTTAGAACAAAATTACAATTCATTTCCCGTACCTTGTATGCTATGCAAAAGTAAATGATGTGAGTGAATATTAGCTTGTAGACCACTTTGATTCTGATAAGATCATGTTAAAATATTGTCAGCAATATTGTACCCTCATCTGTTAAAAGGAGCAGCCAGTTGGTGGGACAGTTGAGAAAAACTGTGAACAATTAAGGCAATGTGAAGGTACTGAAATATTAGACAAATTTCAAACAAACAAATTTCTTCAGGCAATCAAATATGAATGGTGAGGCCTCACAAAAAC
The DNA here is from genome assembly GCF_003031525.2 of Neophocaena asiaeorientalis asiaeorientalis. NCBI lineage: Eukaryota > Metazoa > Chordata > Mammalia > Artiodactyla > Phocoenidae > Neophocaena > Neophocaena asiaeorientalis. Next base: position 3,017,345 of record NW_020173215.1, read on the forward strand.
CAGATCCCATTTTCCAGCAAAGAAACTATGACTGAAAATAGCAACAACAGTTGGTACATTCTGTACAATTAAGCACATATGCAAACTAAAGTGAAACTGCTGGCAAAAAGTGTCTTGTGTCTGTCTATATCCAGCTTGTTTCTGGAAGAGTGACTGGGGGAAGAAATAATTGATAAACTAAATATCTAATATGTAAACATATTTAAAATACTTCTGTTTCTTGATTTATCAGAGAGGGTACCAAAGAGGGGAGTGAAAGGCTAAGCTTTCACTGTTTACAGTGGATTTAATATTATACAGTAAGAGGAAACAAAGGATATTCTTGGAATAGTCTGTTAAAAAAAAGTTTTCAATGAGAATTCCAGAGCAGCCATGATGTTAAACAGATGTATTATTTTCCAGACTTAAAGTAAGAAGGAACAACAATCATTGTACATATATACAGAATACTTTCTTAATATTTATTGTTTTCCCAGTAAAAATACAGAAATAAAGCACTGTGGTAACACTATGTTTGAGATGATAGAGTGGTCAGCAGTTTACTAAACTTTAAATATTGAGTTTTGACTAAATTATTCTATTTAATAAGTTTTTAAAATGTCATTTTCAGAAATGACAATTCCTAATAAATTTTTGATGAGTCAGACTAAAAGCAAATTTGTCTTATGTCTAGTTAATCTCTCTTCAAAATCCATTTATTTTCCATGGAGATGGATATACTATAGACTTTTGGTTTCAACATTAACTCTGAATTAACTAATCCACATAGTAATTTACAGTGTTGTAATTTCAGAATAGAATGAATATGGGAGTGCAGATATCTCTCTGAGATCCAGATTTAAATTCTTTTGGATATATGTATATATACGCAGAAATAGGATTGCTGGATCATATGGTAGTTCTATTTTTAATTTTTTGAAGAACTTCCATATTGTTTTCCATAGCACTACACTATTTTATAACAACCATGAAAATGTATACCAGCTGGATTTTCCCCAAGCTGTTTGATTTAAGGAATTGTCACATTTGCCCATTCTTTGCTCCAAGATTTGTTAAGTATATTGAACAAGCATACAACAGTTTTAATTTAGTGACTAGGCAAATTTCTTTTGCCTTAGGTTGCCAGATTCCACACACACCCTCACTGGAGGTGGGATATTTATTTTTTTAATTAAATTTTTTTTTTATTGAGGCATAGTTGATGTACAATATTATATGTTTCAGGCATACAACACAGTGGTTCACAATTTTTAAAGGTTATACTCCATTTATAGTTATTATAAAATATTGGCTATATTCCCTGTGCTGTACAATATATCCTTGTAGCTTATTTAGTTTATACATAGTAGTTTGTACCTCTTAATTCCCTACCCCTATCTTGCCCCTCCCTGCTTCCCTTTTCCCACTGGTAACTACTAGTTTGTTCTCTATATCTGAGAGTCTGTTTCTTTTTGTTATATTCACTAGTGTGTTGTATTAGTATTCCACATATAAGTGATACCATTCAGTATTTGTCTGATTTATTTCACTAAGCATAATACCCTCCAAGTCCATCCATATTGCTGCAAATGGCAAAATTTCATTCTTTTTTTTATGGCTGAGTAGTATTCCATTGTGTAGCTGATGAGCACTTAAGTTGCTTCCATACTTTGGCTATTGTAATTAATGCTGCTATGAATATTTGGGTGCAAGGTTTTCTCTGGATATATATATACCCAGGAGTGGAATTGCTAGATCATATGGTAGTTCTATTTTTATTTTTTTGAGGAACTTCCCTACTGTTTTTCATAATGGCTGCACTAATTTACATTCCCACCAACAGTGTACAAGGGTTCCCTTTTCTCCACATCCTTGCCAACATTTGTTATTTGTGTTCTTTTTGATGATAGTCGTTATGATAGGTGTGTGGTAATATCTCTTTGTGGTTTTGATTTGCATTTCTCTGATGATTAACGATGTTGATCATCTTTTCATGTTGACCATCTGTATGTGTTCTTTGGAAAAATGTCTATTCAGTTCTTCTGCCCGTTTTTTAATCGAGTTGTTTGTTGTTTTGATGTTGAGTTGTATGAGCTGTTTATATATTTTGGATATTAACCACTTATTGGTCATATCATTTGCAAATATTTTCTCCCATTCAGTAGGTTGTCTTTTTGTTTTGTCCACGGTTTACTCTGCTGTGCAAAAGCTTTTAAGTTTAATTAGGTCCCAATTGTTTATTTTTGCTTGTGTTTCCTTTGCCTTAGGAGACAGATCCAAAAAAATATTGCTACGATTTATGTCAAAGAGTGTTCTGCCTTTGTTTTCTTCTAGGAGTTTTATGTTTCCGTTCTTACATTTAGGTCTTTAATCCATTTTGAGTTTATTTTTGTATATGGTATTAGAAAATGTTCTAATTTTACTCTTTTGCATGTAGCTATCCAGTTTTCTCAGCACCACTTGCTGAAGAGACTATCTTTTCTCCATTGTATGTTCTTGCCTCCTTTGTCGTAGATTAATTGACCATATGTGTGTGGGTTTATTTCTGGGTTCTCTATTCTGTTCCATTGATCTATGTGTCTGTTTTAGTGCCCCAGGTTGCCAAATTTTTGATGATTTTTATATGGTCTGTTACTTTTATATGGCTGAATAGGGGAGTGACTGTGCTTTGGAAGGGCAGCCTGAAGAAAGGGTATTTCCCTCTAGGCTTTTGCAATGTATTCCTTCCTAAATGTCTTATTGTTGTCCCATGTGGTTACTCTTTTCATTTTGTTGACAACTCTGCAATTACTGCCAAACTTTGCAATTTCATCAGGGGGTGCATAAGTTTTCTCTTTCTAATTATCATTTTCTTTCTCTCCTTCCATGGTGTCTACCTTCCATGCTGACCTGCCATCAATATCACATCCAGCATCCTGTGGAAGCGCCCCCCACTCTAAGCTTACCATCTACAATGCACGTTTATTAATTTTCTGTTCACTGTCTTATCATCAAGGAAATTTCCTAAGAGCATCCTTGGATTGTGTGTGTACATGTGTTCATTTGTTTGCTTTAACAACTTTGGACACCAAAGTGGTCTGTGCTGTTGGTAACTAGTGTTTAACTTGCCAAATAAAATAGGAAAAATAAAATGATGACAATTACTTTGAAATATTGAGCAAAGCCTTAGACTTACAGAAAATGTAGTTTGGCAAGTGAAGTGACTTAGGTCATCCTGTGCATGTCTACGCTCAGGCCACACACCTGAGCTTTCACTGTACACAGCAACACCACTGGAACAGAAGGTTCAGGAGAACAAATTACTCTTAAATAAAACCTTTTTAATACTTCCAAACAAATTTGTGCCTTTAGTAAGGGGTGCACGTTAAGAGATCGTGTTCATAGCGTAATCCATTCATCTCCAGCAGAAACACAAAGTGGCATTCTTGACCTACTTTTCTTTTGGTTAATTCTGTTACTTATGATCCATAAGCTTCTAAAGATCACTGGTTATTGTTCTGTGATTAAGCTATGACTCCAAAGTCAGAAATAAGATTTGCTAATGAAAAATTCCTGATCGTCTATTGTACATTGAGGATATATAGACACCTTGGTGTGGCTGAGATGCATGAAAATCAAAAGATATAATTGCTCTCTTTGAAAAATCTATAATTGTTATGATAATAAAATTAAATAATAATATAGGAAGAATTAGTTACAAATGTGTATAGCCAATGGTTAAGAAAACAAAGAAAAGGAAATTCTTCTGACATAGTTAATCCTGTTCCCACTATTGGATGAAAAAAAAGGAAATTAAAGTTTTTCTGGTTGGTATTTAACTCTTCATTTTGCTTTCACATTATCTCTGAAGGCACATCCAAGGATGCCTTGGAGTGCCTGGAGTAAACCAATGTTGGATGATGTGATTCTGTTTGTGATTAGAGAATGCCCTCCACTGTTTTCATCTCCTTAGGCTCTCTGTATTAACCTAGAATGATAACCCTCCATGAGACGTACCCCAGTTGGAACAGGCTTTGTTTAGGTTCTGTTTTTTAAGTGTTGCTGCCTAATTGGTCTATCTACCTTGGGTACTAGAATAGTGATAGCAAACGTCAGTTGAGTTCACTTAATTAAGATACCTTTCCTTAATCTTACAAAAGATGAACTATTAAATCAAGACTTATAAAAACAACAAAAGACCTGATTGACAATGTGTGCCCACTTTATGGAATAAGTGTGGTTTATCACATAACTAATAAGCATAAACAAATATGTGACCCAGAGCTCTCCAGCCATTATAGATCACCCACTGACACTTTTCAAATTGTGATTTGAGGTCCCATTCTATATTGAGAAGTAGGTTGTTGTGTTTTTTCTCCCCCAAGCTTCTCCTATGGAAGTGTTACATGCTCCATAAATCCAAGCTGTTCCTGACCCCAGCTGTGCCAAAGTTCTGCTGAGGTTCTTTCTTCTGCCCATGAGCAACTTCTCCAGAAAGTTTCACTTTTCCCGTATCATTTCACTACAAGCACGGATACAGCTAAATCCTTCAATTCCTCAAGGCAAAAAACAAAAACAAAAACTGCTGTAAAGGTAAATTAAGGTCTTTATTTCTAGAGAAAAAAAATGATATTTTCCTAGATTGTTGGACAAAGAAGCAAAGTTCCTTTCAGACCTTTCCTTCTCATAATATACTTTTTATAATTGCAAACTGTATACAGCTACACGGTAATATTGGCATTTATTATCAATTTTTCCACCACCAGAGTACTGCTGAAATCTTTGGTTAGATATGTTTAGCAGAACTGTCTTTATCTTAGTTCTGCCTAAATATTTTATTTGTTTCATTTTCCTTATTCTCTGATATCTACCAATTCCTTTGTCTGAGGAATCCCTTGCTAACTCATGTGGAGTATTCATGAATACCAACAAATACTGTAAGAAATTCTTTATCTCTCTATCAGCAGTTGCTCAAATTTCAGCCTTTATGATACAGAGATGACATCAACTACACTTTAATTCATGTTGCTATTTCTTCTGTACCCACTGAATGCAACCTGCAGGTTGAGTTGGTGCAGTGCCTCTCAGAATGTATACTCTACAACAGAGCCCAGGGATAAATCTTTTCTCCATGATAGAAGCCAGGGAAAGAAGGAAAAAGAGAAAGTCATCAAATTCCTTAGCCTGTGATTTCAAAAAAGTTTCAAAAAGTAAAAATCCTATATAGAGAACCTTATTTTGTGATGATTTCTTGATCCACATCATCCAATTTCACCCTAAACTTGTGTGGTCTGAGGCTTTGCTCGCTGACATTTTATAGTCATTACACAGGACCCAAGATAATATCTGTCAACAGCAGCCATTCATACAGGGCTAGGTAGCTAATAATTCTGTATATTAATTAAAGCCAAAGTAACTTTTGCAAAGTAATTTAAAAATTTCAGATTTTAGTTGTCTTATTGGGACAAAAAAAGTCCTTGAACTAAATATGTAACATTGGAAAGACTACACAGATTTTCTTCTTAATTATAATAATAATAATTGAATATCCAAGCTATTGCTCTAATAGAGTTAAAACTGGTTTCCATTTATTCATTCATTAAATAAAAGTTTAGTGAGTGTGTTTTATACAATGTCCTGCTGGGTTTTGTGGACACAAAAAAGAACCAGGTCTTTCTCTTCAGAGACCTAAGAGTCTAGTGGAAAAGAAAGACTTAAAAACCAAGAGTTACTGTTTATAGATATTATACTAGAGTAGTTATTCTTACCCAGGGATGCACAACAAAAACACATAGGTATTTCTATTATCATTTTTTTCAAAACACATATGCGTGGCTGTGCCCTTTAGGTATATTGAGTTTTAAAATGCATTATTTTGATTCTGACTTGCATGTTTATTAGAGTCACAGAAAGAAGACGCTAGCATTTAGCAGAGGGAATGATTAACTCAGGCTGGGAGGTAACATTTGGTCTAGAGCAACTTTTAATCTCGATCTTGAGGATTATGTGAGAATTCAGTAGGCAGAGAAAACGGAAAGGGCAGTAGAGTCAGAGAAACAGAAAAAGAAAAGCATATAGGCGTGCTTATAAATAGAAGGAAGACATAACATTTAAGGATAGCATGGCAGGGCAATGAGTTCTGAAAATCTGTGGCAAAAAACCCCACAAAACCTTAGACCTATGTTGACCAATCACAAAATAAAGTGTCTTTAGAAGTAAACATGTCAACAAGAATTTGAATCAAAGTCAAAGCCTGTGTCTGTGTAAGAGTAAACTTCATTTTCTGTCAAGGAAGGAACCAGTGCGTATGATTGTGGGCAAGGATGACAGCATGAGAACTGGTTCCACCCTTTGAAAAAATGTTGTTTGAAGACATTTGTTCTCCAGGCAATCTCCTCCTGAATGCATGTCATAAATGAAATTCTGCCTTTTCTTGATTAGCATTCTTTCTAGTTCTTAAGAGAACAGAAATGAGGTAGGAAGAGGCATGTGAGGTCAACAAGTCTATAAGATAATAGCTCTTTATATGTGCCACGCATTGTGCTAAGCATTTGTAAAACATTGCTTTGTTTAATCTTCACCACGATAGAACTTATTAACCCCATTTTGCTGGTGAGAAAGCTAAGGCTTTGACAGTTGAATAACTTGTCTAAGATAACTTGGTATTCAAACTCAGACAGACTCTAAAGTCTGGCTTCTAAAGACTCTGCTGTACAGTCTTATTCTATGGGTGAGAAACACTTTTCTCATAAATACTCAGCTCGTAAGAAGGAATGTGGTGGAAAACACTTCTTAGTGCCACAGAACAAAGTACAGTGTACTGTATGTATGACAGAGAAAGAACTGTCAAGCAATACAGTGTTCACATGCAAGCATACATTACTTTCAAGTGTCACCTTGAGAATGGAAAGAATTGATAACTTCCATGACTTATTAGCCAAAGTTTGAGTGAATTTTCTTCAAATTGAACATTTAGATGAAACATACTCTATACCAGGAGGAAATCTTTAAATGGAACTTAAAGGAGAGATCAGCAAAGCTCTTAAGTGTTTATTGCTCCTTCTTCCCCAGGTTGGGAAATAGGATTGATGTCCTCCTTTCTCACATTTTTACAAGGTAAGACCTTTTTTTTTTCCATGAGTATTTAAACCTTCCCGTACCATACAGCTCAAACGTCAGCTATATTACTCTCTCATCATTCTGGGATCTATGATCTACTAAACCATCAATCCTTCCCATTCACTGAAGAATTTGACATAATTTTCCTCTACACCCCAAATTTTGTACATTGTCAAGATGGCTTCATCATTTATTGAATTAACCAATATTCTAACTTTTCATTTCTGTGTCTCCTCTACTCCAATCTTGAAATCTGGACTCACAGGTCCAAATTCCCAACCTCACCACTTCAACTTTCCAATCTTACAATTCCATTGAAAATGGAGTGACCACCTCATCACCAAGCAAACAAACATGATTCTGTCCTCCTTAATTCGTTTGTTTGGCAATATCCTCATCTTCGGAAACGCTCTTTTCTATAAGCTTCTATGAAACCACACTATCCTTGCTTTTTTTTTTTTAATCTGTCTAACTGCTCCTTTTTAAGTCCTCTACATGAGTTCATTGTTCTCTCCATTCTTTTAATGTCAGTGTTCTATAGATTTTCATGCACAACCTCTTCTTACTGCAAACACATCTATGAGTAATCTCATCTGTAGCCATGGTTTATAAACCCACTTTCTTCCTGGATGACTCCAGCTTAGATTCATCTCCTGGACACTTTGGAGATGCATATATCCAGTCACCCCCTAAACATTTTATTTTGGAGAAGTATTTTCAGGCAGAGAGAATCTATGCAACAGACAGAAGCAACAGTGAATTTAGAGAATCTAAGAATGTTTAATTTTGAGTAAACTGGAGAATGACAAATGAGACTGGAGAGAAATGACAGATATTATTCATGGAGATTTTATAAAACGTACTAAGAAGTGTGGATTTTACTTTAAGAGAAATATGGAGCAATTTAAAATTTCTAATCATGGTACTGACACTGTGATTAGAAAGATTACTCTGAAAATAAGATAGAAAACTGATGATTAAAGAAAAGGCAGTGGAAAGTGACAAGTTGGCAGACTTTTGTAGTAACCCAGGTGAGAATTTGTGGGCGTCTGAAATAAAATAAAGTAAATGGAGAGAAATATTTAATAAATGTCTACTAAAATAAAGAATCTTTTGGTTAGTAAGTATTAGTGCTTCAGTTGATACGGAATAAACTCCTTTCATGTTAAAATAAATTTAGTAGAGTGCCTGAAAGTCATATTTGGGAATGTGACCAGGGAAATATTTTAAGTGGATATATGTAGCTGAAATGTATCAGTTGTAAAATTAAATATGTAAAATTTATTAACTAAATGAAGACATTTGAAAAACAAGCAAGTAAAAAAAAAAAGAGAAAAAAACCAAAACCGGCAACAAAAACATGGATTATCTGTCAGTGTATTGTCAGTAGAAAAGATTGTTTTCTGCTGACTAAATTAGTTGCAGTTGAGTTTAAATTTGTTGGTCTTATTTATTTATTTATTTGCGGTACGCAGGCCTCTCACTGTTGTGGCCTCTCCCGTTGCGGAGCACAGGCTCCGGACACGCAGGCCCAGTGGCCATGGCTCACGGGCCCAGCCACTCCGCGGCATGTGGGATCCTCCCGGACCGGGGCACGAAGCCATGTCTCCTGCATCAGCAGGCGGACTCACAACCACTGCGCCACCAGGGAAGTCCCCGTCTTATTTTTTAAATGAGTTTATATGGTGCTTTAAATCATCTCAATGCTAAACTAATTTTTCCCCAGGAAACTTTTTCACTTATTTAACAAGATATGGAAAAATTCTCAACTTTTGCAGTATTATTTTAATTTTGTACACACATTCTCCTATGCTCTGTTAGGTAAAATGTGTGGTTCAGAGAGCTTTTGGGGGTATTTATATTATATTTTTATTTTCAGTTTTATATTTAAAAAACTTTTTTTTTTTTTTTTTTTTTTTT
>NW_020173215.1:3026355-3171866 GCF_003031525.2 Neophocaena asiaeorientalis asiaeorientalis
CTCTCAACCACTGCGCCACCAGGGAAGCCCTAAAAAAACTTTTTTGTTTGTTTCTTTAGGGTGACATGGCAGAAAAAAAATTTGACATGTTATGCTATTATCATTTTCTAGATTGAGATTTTCTGAAGGTAATAGTATTTTATATTTAAATAAGACTGTCTTTAAATGTTCTTATTCTTTTCTGAAACACTGTGGCATAAACAGGGACATTTTCTGAGAATACAATGGTGAGAATCAGACTTTGGATAAGTGATATATGGAGCTCTCAGGATGCTTATTCTACTGTACTAGTAGATCACAACCATGTATAGTATACCAGTTTCCTATGATTGCTGTAAAAAAGTACTACATCCTGAGCAGCTTAAATCAGCACAGATTTATTTTCTTATTTAGTTCTGGAGGTCAGAGATCCTAAATGGATTTCACTGGGCTGAAATCAAAGTGTGAAGAGCACCAGATTCCCTCCAGAGTTTCTGGGAGAAAATCTGTTTGCTTGCCTTTTTCAGCTTCTCCAGGACTCTGCATTTCTTGGATTATGGCCTCTTCTTTGTTCTTCAAAGCCAGCGGTGTAGATTCTTCTCTTTCTGCCTCCATTGACCTTGGTTTTCATTATATACAGGGCCTTCTCATCTTCTGTCTATAATCTAATCACCATTTACCTCCCTCTTAAAAGGATAATTCTAAGGATTCTTCTTCAGGTAATTCAAGATTCCAAGATTTTTAATCATACCTGCAAGCTCTCATTAGCCATGTAAGCTAACATTCACAGTTTCCAGAAATTAAGACCTGGCTACTTTGGGGACCATTATTAAACTTACACATATAATAATACTACAATATCAGCATTAATTATTTTCTTCCTTGGGCATTTTATTTTCACCTTTCCCAGTGCTGGAAGCAGAGTAAGAGATGAGTTTTGTTTCATGCCCAGATCCACTGCATTACTACATTATATTTTTGTGTTGGGGCTCCGGATAGAGGAAGCAGGTAATAAAGTTGCATTAGAACAATGGTTCTCCATCAAGGTTCCTTTCCATGCTGTTATTCTTGCTTCTGTAACTTCCCACTAAAGATATGTACAATATGGTGAATTTGTTTTCCTCAGCTGAACAGATGAGGCAGAAATATGGCAGCCCTGGTAACTAGAATACATGTGCCCTAATGGGGAACAAAGAGAACTCTCTTCTCCCTTTTCCCAAGAAGACAGACTCTCCTCTCCTTTCTGGCTTTAACTGAGAGAATAGAACCCTGTAAGGCACATATAATCGATATTTATAATGGAGACACGTGGAGGGAGGATGTTCTGATCATCTTATTATATGTGCTGATAGTTCTGATCTTTAAAAAAATCTAAGGCACTTTGCTCAGAAAAAGCATATTTTTAACCCTGGTGGCCTAAACCACTTAGGCCAAATTCCAACTACTTAATTACATTCTGTCTAGAGTATCCTTCCAAGTGTTCCAGAACTCACAGTGGTTTTCATTTCCTATCCTAAGCTGCTCCGTTGTGCTATTGTTATTATTTAACATTCCTGAGAGTAGACAGATGCGCTGTTTGAAACAGGAATATATATTTCCTATTGAATAAGCTAATAGTCTAAAATATTGTTGCCACATTCCATCTCCAAGTTGAATAAAAGAAATGCATTAAAGGAAACATAATAAAAGGAAACAGTGAAAGAAAATACAAGACAAGGCCTCTGTCCTGGTTAAAACCCAAACCAGCTGATGTGGTGAATAGGCCACTTTGTGACTTTGGGTCTGGCTAAATGTTCTCATTTTTGCAAAAACAATAAAACACTTGTACTTATGTTGTAAATGGACAGGGCTATTAATTTCTAATAAAAAGACTTAACTATGTTTAAAGGAAAGATCACAGGAGGATGGGGCATTTTTGTACAGCAAGAGCATTCCATTTAAAATAACTATTATACATTATAACTCTCCATTCTTCCCACCCTCATTTCTTTCAAATCACCTTATAAAGCATTCACATTTCTTAACATTGTAATTCACTCATTGTTAGGATCATACAACTATAACAAAAAAACACAGACAGAAAACTTTGACAGCAAAAGGGAGGCAGTGTAGCAATGATTGATTATTATAAGCCCCTAGCCCTTCTCTTCTATTTCAATAGAAGGGCTCTCTCTCCTTTTAAGACAAATCCCTTTACTTGTGCTTTGAAACTATACCCTCTGCCTTGGGCAATTCAACCTACCAATTGGCTCTCTCTGGTCTGACTTCAGCCTACTCTTATCTACTTGCCTTTTATATGTAAGCATGCCAAGTCTCTTTTATGTAGAATAATAGGAATATTTTAAGTTTTATTTTATTTTATTTATTTATTTATTTTGCGGTACACAGGCCTGTCACTGTTGTGGCCCCTCCCGCTGAGGAGCACAGGCTCCGGACGCGCAGGCTCAGCGGCCATGGCTCACGGGCCCAGCCGCTCCGCGGCATGTGGGATCTTCCCGGACTGGGGCACGAACCCGTGTCCCCTGCATCGGCAGGCGGACTGGACTCTCAACCACTGTGCCACCAGGGAAGCCCTAATAGCAATATTTTTAAAAGAGCTGAATATTCTTTTCTCTTTTGCATTTCCTGAGTAGGATTCTCCCCCAGTTCTGTTTGCCGTGAGGAAGATTGAAATTGTGGAAGCTGGATTGCATTGAGAAAGAGGCAGTCACTGTTCAGCTTTTGACATCCGAAATAAAATATGTGAGTTGACTACAAGACTGAAGTTTTGAAAGCCAGGTTTGGATGAGAACAGTTTTTTTTCCTAAAACCCTCTAGCTTCTACTAACGCCCTAATGTATTAAATATTTGGCTTGTCATGTTAGATCATAGATATTTTCTACTTACCAAGGATACAGAAAAGTCAGAATATGTCATGAAGAAAGTCCGCCATAAAGGGAGGTAGGGAAGCCTTCCCACTCTTATTACCAGGCCAGGGGTGGGTGAAGTATATGATGAAACCCATATATCTTGATTACCCCTCTTTATACCATGGTTCCAAATGTGACATGCTGTTAAGTATGAAGAAAAGCCAAGAGTGAAGTGAAGTTGATACCACTTCCTGTTGAGAACCTTTGGGAGGAGGCACATATGCAGGTTCCTTTCATATCCAAGACCCTCTCCAGGCTTCCTCCACTGGAAATCAGTATTGGGGTAAGCATGAGGCCCGAGGGACTCTTTTGCCCAGCTCCATGAGGGATATGTTTTCCGTGAGCCCAAATACCATCTTATGAAGGAAGAAGGGAATGTGAATAACCGTTCTGATGGGAAATTGGACTTTCAGCTGATTCTTTATCCACAAGATTGTTTTATATAAAAAGAAACTATTTAAACCACATAATGCTGAGGCACATTTTTCTAGTAAGTTTAGGTAAGTTTTCGCCTCCACTTACCAGAGGGGAGAAATAGTGGATATTTATCAGATAGTTTTGAATGCCAAGTATCTGTGAAACATCTTCTTGTATCTGGAGAGTTTGCCACAGTTTGAGTACAGCCTTGGCTAAAGAGAAGCCAGAATTTATTCCCCCAATCTTTCTTGTTACTGATGTGCAGACTCATATGCTCAAGATGACTTTGATTTGAAAATAAGCAAAGTGTCGCAAACAAGGTGGCACTAGCATCTGGCTTCTGACTTAGGCCCTACTCTTATTAGCATGACCTGTGAGTCTCCAATGACATCACTGTAAATGGCTTTGTCATTATCAGTGCTGAGTAATAATGGCGGAGTATTTTCACTGGAGTAACCTTAATTGTAGCTGGTTATTGGTCCTTGGTGTGTGGCTTCCATTCTTGACTCTCTGACCAGAGACTCTAGGTGCTACCTATCATGCTTTATTAAATTCCTTTTCTGATTAAACTAGTTGTTGATCGCTAGGAACCATAGCCAGTGACAGTTAAATTTCCTGAGTGCTTACTCTGTACCATACACTGGTTTAAGCACTTTGCATATTTTATTTATCTCATGTAATTCCTCTCAACAATATTAATAAAAATAGATACTATTATTATCTACATTTTACAGATGAGACAACTTAGAGGGGGATTCAATAACTTGTCCAAAGTTGTTTGTTAACCAGTGAGATTCAAGTTCAGCCAGTCTAGCCTCATAGCCCATATTTCTATCTCTACACTTTAGACCTCATAATATGCATATAGTATTTATATATATATATATCTTTATCTATTATAAATATATATATCTTTCTCTCTCTCTATATATATATATATATTATATATAGGCTTATTTATATAGTGCAAGAGTAAATCTCTAGCTATGTATTTGCATTGTACATATCTTGAGAAAATCCTGTACCTCATTCTGTTTATAAACACTGCTTTATTTCCCAACCTTGTCCTTGCTGGATGTGTTGAAAGCATGGCTTTCTCTTGCTTTTCCCACTTCATCCCCTATCTTCCACTTTCAGTCCACTAAAATACAGCTTCCTCTCCTATTGTTCTCTGTAACTGCTTCTCACTGAGGTCACTGAAGGTGTTATCAACAGTCTCTTTTTTGGTCTTTATTCTTACTCTATTTCTCTACAGCACTTGGTATGTGATTCCTTACTTCTTTCTTGATTCTTTTTAACTGTTTGGTTTCTGTGATATTTTTGTGACCTGGTTTTTATCCTAGAGCTCTGGCCAGTGTCTCTCAGGGCCCTTCATGGGCTCTATTTCTTCTGACATACCTTAAATGCCACTTTAAATTCTCAGTCTTCTTTCACTTTCCCTGGATGAACTTATAGACATTCTAGATATAGAAACATTGATGAATCTCTAATATGTACTTCAGCAAACATATTTATCCTAAGATCTATAATTACACATCATATTGTCTGCGGGAAATCTCCCTTAGTATGTTCCAAAGATATTTCAAGTTCCAACTTAATATTTCCCTATTAAACTCATCTTTCCTTTCCTTCTCAAATTTCTCCTCCTTCATTCCCATTATCAGTTAATGAAAGAACCATCAGCTCACTCCATCAAAAAGCCCACAGGTCACCTGTTACTTCTTTTTCATCTTCATACTCCACCTCAGTTTGCTAAGTGCACTAGCTCTGTCACAGTGCACATCACCCATCCTTACCATCTCTACCAGCTCTGCTTTTATCTTTTTGTACTGCTTACTCCAACGGCCTTCTAAATCCATCTATATGGGATTTCCTCTTTATATTTTCCACCTCCTGCAGAACTGGCTTTAAAAAGCATAAAAGTAATTATTTCACTTCTCATTTAACATCTTTCAGTTACTCCCTATTACTCAGGATACAGTCTGAGCTTCTCAGCCACTACTTATTTGATCTGGCCTGTGCTTATCTAGATACTTTATTATCATACAACTCTCTGTCTACAGACCACATTCCACCCAACTGATTTATTTGCAGTTTCCTCTAATACTCGCGCTCTCTTGTGCACCTGTCTGAGGTTGCTGTTAACTTCATGTGACACAGTTGGCTTACGCCCACTTATCCATCAAAACGCATCTCCGATTTTACACTTGCCGTGTCTTCCTGTGTGCTCCTCTTAGTGATAACAGTGTTAACTCTGTGATATTCTCTCACCCACTAGACTGTGAACTTTCAAAAGAGATTTACTATGTCTTTGGTCTCAGAATATTCAGGCCTCCCATGAAGATTGGATTATTGTAGAAACTAAGTATTATTTTGCAAATGAACTGGTATCAAAAGTATACGTATTTACTTGAAAGTTGAGTGAACGAAGGCCCGGAGAGGTTAAGTGATTTGTCCATTGTCACACTGCTAGTAAAGACAAAGATGTAACTATTCATTATTCTTTAACTGACACTCTCAGAACTTAAAAAAAAATGCCTGAAGGGCTTCCCTGGTGGCGTAGTGGTTGAGAGTCCGCCTGCCGATGCAGGGGACACGGGTTCGTGCCCTGGTCCGGGAAGATCCCACATGCCGCGGAGCGGCTGGGCCCGTGAGCCATGGCCGCTGAGCCTGCGCGTCCGGAGCCTGTGCTTGGCAACGGGAGAGGCCACAACAATGAAAGGCCCGCGTACCGCAAAAAAAAAAAAAAAAAGCCTGAAATACAGAAGACACTTAATATATACTTGTTCAATGAATGAATGAAAAAGGAAAAGAAAACTATCTCATTTTCTATAACAAAAATGTTAAAAATAGTGAATTTCAAAATAGTGCAGAAGAGGGAAGTTAAAATACACCACTTTTGTTTTAAAAGTGTTCTTATTAAATGGCAATATTTGAAGAAAATATTTTCAGTGTGATTTCCTGATCTTATAGGGAGCCAAATTTTATCTGTACCCTCTGCTCTCTAAATGGGCATGTACTTGGTTATACTGAATAATTTAGAATTATTAAAATTAAGGATGCCAGTAAACTTAATATGAAAAAGCAAGTTGACATCACGCAGATTTATAATAATACTTTGAATGCCTGAAATCACTTTTAATAAGGGTGTCCTTCTACATTAGTAAAATAGTAGAGTGGGAGGCCGAATGCAAAGATTGCCCCCATGACCTCCATCCTCTGTTGTTAAACCCTAGGTAATCTCCTCCCTGTGAGGGCTGAGCGGAACCTGTGATTTGCTTTTAGCCAACAGAATATGGAAAAGGTGATGGGACACCACGCCCATGATTGCACTGTAGACTTCCTTTAACAGATTAGAGTGAGGGCATCTCTCTTTCTGGCTTTGAAGAAATAAGACGCCAAGTTCGGAAGAGGGTCACCTGACAGGGAACCATGGTGGCCTCTAGTAGCTGAGCAGCACCCAGCCAGAGAGACAACAGTGAACCCAGTTCTCCAACCAGAAATAATTGAATTCTGCCAACAATCAGTGTGAGCTTGGGATAGACCCTGAGTTTCGGAAAAACTGTAGCCCAGCCTACACCTCACCTATGGTAACTATGAGATCATAAATATGTGCTGTTTTAAGCTGCTCAGTTTGTGGTAATTTGTTACATTATTTAAAACTATATACACTACGTATAAAATAGGTAACTAATAAGAACATACTGTATAGCACAGGGAACTCTACTTAATGCACTGTGGTGACCTAAATAGGAAGGCAATCCAAAAAAGAGGGGATATATGTATATGTAGAGCTGATTCATTTTGCTGTACAGTAGAAACTAACACTATTGTAAAGCGGCTACACTCCAACAAAAATTAATTAAAAACAACCTAATATACTACAGGTTACTCCTACGTATATTTAACATAACAAAACCTATTATATAACCTTCAAAATTGCAAGAACAAATAAATATGCTAGTGAAAAGCAAAGTTTCAAAGCATTAAAGGAAAAGAAAATCTAATGCTACCTGAATTATAATTCAGGTTTCAAAACATGATAATTAAGCTGTATGAGAAAAATACATGATAAACCAATTGAGAATGAATAGTAAAGTCTTATATCAATTTTAATAGAAAGGAAAGGAAAACCCAACCACATGTTTTTCTTGGGTTTGCATCAATATTTATCCACAACTTTCTGTTTTAGAGTATTTTGTGGCTATTATTTTGCAAACTATAGCAGGTCAATTTCTGTTTTATTTAGGAAAGTAAAACTATGTCAAAAATACTTAAACATTGTACAAAATAAGCAATATTTTTTAGTAAAAATTTAAAAATTTTCAAATAGTTTAAGATTATTTATCATCAAATATCAATAATCTACTTCTCTGCAATAATTGTGTCTCATAAGCTGGTCCTTTCTCAAACTCTTTCTCTTCCTTCACATGATATAAAACATGTGACTTTGTCACTATCAAAATTAATTTTAACTTTTTTTACTTTAAGAATTTTCACCTTAAGTTTTAAGAATATAGCAGATAAAGCTTAAAGAAAAATGTTTAAACAACCAAAATTTTGGAAGTTTTAATTCCTGATCTCCAAAACTAATGTGGGAGTAAAATACAAATGACCTATACATATTTTAGACTGTCATATTTAATTTTAAAGTTCAGCAAAGACAGAAACTTAGTCTGGAAATTTGGTAGATAGCATCTGGCAGGGTTTATCACAACCTGGACAGGAGAACCAGACATTGTTAACTACGCTTTGGACTTTGAGCATTCTATTTATTAAACGAACAAACAAAAAAGTGAAGAGTTTAAATGCTTAACATTGCTATTTTAAAACATATGAAACTCAAGTAATGACTTTTATGGCTGCCTAGCTACCTCTCATTTGTAATTTAAAATATTAAAACTAAGAATCTGAAAAATACTTAAATGATACCCTAAAAATTTCCTTTCCAGCTGTGTGAAAAATACAATAGTTTTATGTTACTGTAACAGGTACTGTTTTCTTGTCTTAGCAGAGACCTTCTTATTTCCAAATTCTTAAGTGTTCCAAGTTTTAATGACATTATCATTTTCTATTTGTGATAGGATGACTAGCCTTAGGTAGCTCATAGAAATTGTTATTCACTTCTTGCTTCATAACATTCTGGGTACAATATGTACTAACAATTTTTTCTCTGTTTTCCTTCCTGAAGCTGATCTGATATTAAAGTGTTAGCTTTAATAAGTTTCCACTTCAGTCTAAAAGAGATAATTTAAGAAATCCAGAAAGCAGAGGCTGCCAAAGCTCACTGTTTCCTAAAACCAGATTGCTATTCTACTTCTTCCATTGTGACAAAAGCCAGGCCTACAGAACCTGCCCCACCTCTTCCTCAGAGTAAATAGCTCTCTGATCCAGTGACTTCACTGAGGAAGTGCTCCGTGTCAAAGGCTATCATTCAATTTCATTTCTTATTTTATTGTTTGTTTTTTTGTTCAAATTTTATTGCTTTCACATCTGGATGGCACAGCTTTCATGTGGTATTAAAAGTATGTGTCCAAAAATGTGTCCCAGATGAACATCCTGTTTGTCTTTTGATTTAAATTTCTGTTTAGTAAACCTCTGTGGTTTGGATACAGTGAGTTTCAGCCCAACTCCCTACCCACTTCCTCAAAAGTAACAACTCTCCTGTCTTTTCCTCCCTTACTCACCTTTCCTCTGCTAAATTAATATTGTCTATCCAACACATTCTTAGGAATATTTAAGAACATTACCTCGTCTCTCAATGATAAAATCTATGTCTAAAGCATTACTGTTCTGGAAGCTCTTTCCACAAAATGTTTGTTTTACACGCTACGCCATTAGCAAATATGAAAATGTTCCCATCAGGCCCTGGTAGAAAAATAACCAATTTTTGAATTATGAGATACTTGCTCTAGAGAAACAAATAAGTGCTTTTTCAAAAATAGTTTAGCAACTGTATTTTTCTGTTCAAAACCAGGAAAGAAATATGGTTAAAGTATTTTTTAAGTCTTCCCTTCAAATTGGTCATAGAAATCCTATCACTGATGAACAGATTTACTTGACATATTGCATAAAATTATTTTTTTAAATAACTATTGTTTAAGCCACATTTTTTGAAGCAAAGAAATCTGGTTGTTCTTGGCATTTCTTAATTTGCTTACTTGGGGGTATGTTCTCCCCAAATCCACACATATAATTTCCATTGCCTTTAAAAGGGGTTATGAACACACATCTGAAGGAGAATTGACCACTCAGTTTTTGATGTTCTAAAGCCAACTAAAGCATGAACCTCTTGCTTCCTTTCTGATCCCAGCCCTTTTCAATGAGAACAATGCTTATGCAAGATTTCCTAGGGGGATTTTGTGGTTTGAGGTTTTAATAATCTAGGCTAAAATTCAAATAGGAACCACAGCTGCTTGGATAAGATTCTTAGACCTTTTTATTTGAACTGCAGTGAACTTACCAGAATTTTTAAATATTCTGAGCAGTATCTGATATGTAAGAGTGACATGTGGTAGCCTTCTTTTAGATATAAGAATATCTATATACCTGCAAATATTATGAAAATAAAAAGGACATGTAATTTCCTTAACCATTTGCAAATATGTTTAAAAACAGATTTGGCTCTTTTAAAAAGTAATAAGCATTACTGTTCTAAATCAATAAAAGAAACCTATTGAGAATACTTTACATTTTCTATCTTTTTTGTTGAAATTCTCACTTTGTTCATGCATTGTTCTTCTGACCTTGGTGTGAACACTTATGATTGTTAGTTTGAACCCTCTATCAGGTAAATCACTTATCTCCATTTCTTAAGATCTGTTTCTGGGGATTTGTCTTGTTCTTTTGTTTGGAACATATTCCTCTATTTCTTCATTTTCCTTGACGCTCTTTGCTGGTTTCTGCACATTAGATGAGACAGTCTTGACAGAGTGGCCTTGTTAGGAGATGAACCTTATTGATCAGCCTGGCCTGAACGCCTAGTTGTCTCTCAAACTTTTATGATTGTACAAGCCTCCTTCTTTGTTCTTAGTGGCTCCCAGTAGTTGAGGCTGTGCCAATACCTGTCAGTGTCCCAAGGGGGACGATCACAGTCAGCACCTAGCTGCAAGCTGATGAGAAGCTGGACCCTCAGGCACACCTGGGAAAGTATGTGGTTAAGCTCCTTCCGGGAGAAACTGAGAGACTGGCATTTTTACCTGCTTCCTCTGCGCTGGGTTCAGGTGTGTAACTGCTAGAGGTTGTCGCTGTGCCCATTAAAAACTGTTTCTTTGTTTGCTACAGTCCTGTGGGACTTGTGAATGCACGCCTGTTTGGTTACCAGTGCCCGGTAATCCAGAGATCCATCCCTTGGGTGGCTGCTGAAAAAGCTGCGGCCCCAGATGTGTGTACAAGCTCCTTCCAGGGAGCTACCGGTGACTTGGAGTGGGTTGGAAGGAGAAAGCAAGAGTAGTGTCTTCCGGCTTCCCTGGTCTCTGGGGAGGATCCCAGCTAGCCCCTAAGGTGCTAACTTAGCAGCTTGACCCTCAGGTAGCTTTGAAAGTATGCAGATAAACTCCTTCAGGGAAAGACAGAGGTAGGCGATTTTGCTTGCTGCCTCTGCCTTGAACCCCGGGGTGGGGGGGATAGCCACGGCAAGTATTCTCACTACTCAAGAATCACTTTTTTGTTTACTATAGTCTGTGGGACTTGGGGATGAGAGTCCCATTGACTTTCAGAGCTAGGTGTTTTGGGAACCCTTCCCTCCAGTGGGAGTCTTAAAAAGCTGGGGCACTAGATGTGGGATCTAAACTCTTCCATCCTCAGAGAGAAGCTGAGAGTTGAGGGTTCTGTCCCAATTGTATGGCTCTGTGTCAGGAGTGAGGTTTATGGTAAGAGTATATCTGGCCTTTCCTACCTGTTGAGATGTAGGTATTGTCTCATTCATGCAATGTGTAGGAGTTACTTAGTTTCTAGATCTATCTGAGAGAGAACTGATTGCTCATTTGTAGCTGTGCATTCAGCTCATCTGTGGGAGGAAGAGAGCTCAGGAGCCGCCTATATCACATCTTTATTCCATTTACGGTTGTGTTTCTCTCCTCTGCTTCTGGTCAGCCCAAGTACTCTTGAGAATGTTTTAAAAATTAGATCTTTGGCACCATTGAAGTAGAATCTGTTTATTTTCTGGAATAATAAGCTATGTCTTCATTCTATTACCCATTTGGAGATACTTTTTTTTTTAATTGATTTTTGTATACTTCTAGAATAGTATTGAGTTTGAAAGGTAAGATCTAGCACTATTTACAATAGCCAGGACATGGAAGCAACCTAAGTGTCTGTCGACAGATGAATGGATAAAGAAGATGTGGCACATATATACAATGGAATATTACTCAGCCATAAAAAGGAACGAAATTGAGTTATTTGTAGTGAGGTGGATGGACCTAGAGTCTGTTGTACAGAGTGAAGTCAGAAACAGAAAAACAAATACCGTATGCTAACACATATATATGGAATCTTAAAAAAAAAAAAAAAAGGTTCTGATGAACCTAGGGGCAGGACAGGAATAAAGATGCATACGTAGAGAATGGACTCGAGGCCATGGGGGTTGGGGAAGGGTAAGCTGGGATGAAGTGAGAGAGTAGCATTGACATATATACACTACCAAACGAAAGACAGATAGCTAATGGGAAGCAGCCGCATAGCACAGCACAGGGAGATCAGCTCGGTGCTTTGCGACCACCTAGAGGGGGGGGATAGGGAGGGGTGGGATAGGGAGGGTGGGAGGGAAGCTCAAGAGGGAAGAGATATGGGGATATATGTATACGTATAGTTGATTCACTTTGTTATACAGCAGAAACTAACACACTGTTGTAAAGCAATTATACTCCACTAAAGATGTAAAAAGAAAAAGAATAAATGTAGAAGAAATGATGAAATTAGAAAATCAATATGACAAGCATCACAGTAATAATTATTTCAAGCAACATTCGTCAATGGCTACTGCAAACAGTGAGTGAAAGTTTAGGGACTAAACTGAGAGTTATATAGTCTTAAATTATTTCATCACAAATTATATATTAATTGCAAAGAACAAAGTACTAACTTTACAGTGGAGAAAACTGGCAGATACCACTTTAACCAAGTGAAAAAAGTAACTATTGCAGCTATGACACTTAGCAGCAGGTGCCTCCTGATGTGACAAGCACTGCACAAAACAGCCTCATGTTGTATTTTCACAGCCACATGCGCATAACCTGAATCTATCCATGCGAAAATAGCAGACAAGCCAAAATCAAGAGATATTCTATAAAAGAACTGTCCTTTCTGTTCAAAAAAATGTCAGTTATGAAATACAAAGATGGACTCAGGAACTGTTCTAGATTAAAGCAGACTAAGGAGACACGACCATAAAAGAAGTTATTAGAATAAATGATGAAATCAGAATAGGGCCTGCAGATGTATTGATGGTAACTTCCTGATTTTGATGATTGTTCTGTGATTAATTTAGATCATTTTTGTTTTAAGGGAATACACACTGAATTATTTAGGAGTAAACTGGCATCTTGCATCATGTCTGCAACTTAATCTTAAATGGTTCAGAGGGAAAAAATGAGAAAGATATGGGGGCGGGGGCAAATACAGTGAAACAAAAACATTTGGAGGATTCTGGAAAATCCTCCTCTGAAAAAAATAAATCATTTCCCATTTCTCACTTTTATAATCAACACTCTGGATAGCATGTTTCACATAATAATTTTGGGTCCATTCTGGAGTAGTTGTGAATTGCTTGTTCATGTCCTTTATCCATTTATCTCTTGAGGGTTCTAGTGTCTTTCTTACTAGTTTATATAATAAAGATATAAATCTTTTAAGATAAAAAAAAAATGTAAGACCTGCTGAAGTGTCTGTTCATAAGGTTCCTGAATCCCAAGGTATGATAAATAACAGCCTTTAAGGATATTTAAATGAGGCCCCAATATTCACATGAGTCTATCACAGGGTTATAATGTTATTTAAATGTTTATTTAACCAATTAATGACCCTATAGTAAGGGATTTGCAAGGAGAGAATATAATGGAACAGAACATCTATAAATGATCTGACACTAAATTTAGGTAAAGGACTTACTCCAAAGACAGGAAACTTTTTGAGCTGGAAGACTTTAGATAGCTTTGAGGCTCATTTTGGGTGCCATGAGACCCACAGTTTCTGGGCCTGCTGGCTGATGAGCATTTTTCTGGGTAAATACATCCTGGGAAGAATACCAGTCCTGAAGGCCTCTGCTCTTGGTGGGCTGATCCCCACAAGCCCTTGTGCACAAGCACATTCAGGGTCTCTCATCTCGTCCGGCAGATTTCAAAGTTCTCCACAGAATCCTGTGAACTTACAGAGTTGTATAACGGACTTCCAGAAGGAGAGAGGTGCTTCCCATTGGTGGCAAGTGAGCTCTGGACATGTCCTTCAACTTCTGCCAGATCTGCTTAATATTGCATCTGCTTTATATTAATATTCTGGTTAAGATTTAGTTTACACCCATCTGCTAAATTTTTTTTTAAAAAAGGAAAATTTAGTTCCACGCGTTGCATAGGATATTTAAGAGCCTCAGTATATTAAACATTTCCCATGAATTCTAACGATTTGCATGTAAATGGTTAATAGATGGCTTGTGCTGTATTGGGCTAAGGCAAACACTGTGATGCAGAGGACAAAAGCTGTTTTCCAACATTTCAGAATTGGGTATTGACACTAAACTGAGGGCAAGTATCTGCTCAAGGAAAATTCAGTTGATAACAAGTACAGGTGATAATGGCTTCTTGAAAAGAAATGAATTAAAATATTAGAATTTATTGTCCTGGCAGCTACAGATAAAATCAAAGCATATCTTCTGTGACGTTGGTCACATATAGGCCCTCTGCATGGAACTGCCTTCTCTCTGCTGGTCGGTTTACTAACGCTTACTTACGTTCAAGGCTTAGGCGGACCATTTACTGAGAATTCAGTAAAACGCTGTTTTATAAAAAAATATGAAATCAGTTGTTTCATCATCTAGGTATGGCTCCTGAAGGTAAGCGGGAGTCTCTGTTCCCTCCAAAATATGCTTCTTAGAATGATAGGCATTGATAATAGCATTCTCACCATTCTCTAGTTTGTGAAACCAAAGACAAATGAGAAACAGCGTTTCCAGGAATTAGTCATCTCTGAGGGGTAATTTTGAAGACTGCAAAAACTCTTGGCAGGGACACTCCATTCAAACTCCTGCACTAAAAGACCTGACCAAGCTTTAACATGGCTTCTAGCAGCCAAAGGCCAAGCTCCTGGGAAGACTCAGCCGTCATTTGAGTGTCTGTCTGAAAACACTTAGGACTGTCAAAGAATTCACTGTTCTAGCCAGCACCTGACCACAGGCCCCTGACCTTCCTTTCTTAGAGCACATTTACTAAAAAAGGCTTACAATTTTGAATTCTTCCTCTGTCCTTTTAAGAGGTAATGTACCTCCTACAGTTCAGGAGTGTCTTGCTTAAGTTCTTAAAAGCCATTCCTTTGAAATGCAATCATCAGGAATGATAGGGCCAGTGTCTGGTGGGGAATAGAATCCTAACTTCTATAATTGCCAGCTAGCTAATACAGCTGGCCTAATCAAATTTACACTGACCAATAACTACTAATTGTTCACTTTCCTGACCTGTTTGAGCCCTTTCTCACTCCCTCTACCTACCCCCTTATTTTCCCTTTAAAATACCGAGTTACTTCTGTGCAAATTGGAATGGACCTCAGTTCTTTCCCTTACTGTTAGTGGTTATTGAATAAAATCTGATTTCACTATTTTAACTTTGACAGTTTTAAACCAGGAAACAGTGAGCTGGCTCCTGAGGGAGGTATGGAGAACAGTCTATGAGGAAACTGAAGCTTAGCATGGAGAGCACTTGGTTCTCAGAAGACCGCAAGAAGTGCTGGGGAGTAGTTCAGCAAGTGGGGGAGGTGATGGGGCCATATGTGGTAAGCATCCAAAGAATGTATAACTTGATTCAAAGACTAGACACATAGAATTAGAATCTTGAACTACAAAAGAAAGGAGGCCTGCTGAGTAAATAACCAAGAATAAGTCAGCACTTCACATCTACAAGAACTGATTACTTTGAGACTTGTTAAGACAGTTTAGCCATATTTTGCTCACTTGGACAAGCGCTTAAGGCCCCAGAGGGAACTGGAGACCTTAATCTCTAAGTAGCTCTGAAAGCATCAACCCTGGAAATCCTCTGTGAGGTAGGCTAGGTGAATCAAGTTATAGAATCCACCATTCAGTCAACATAAAGAATGACATAATTGCATGGAAATCTCTGAAAAACAATCATAGATAAAGCTTAACAAAATAGCAAGAAAGAATTGGATTCTTAAATATCTAAATCAGCAATATCTGTTGAGAAAAACAAAAGAAAATGTCTCTTTCAGATATTATGCCCCATAGGTTACAGCTTGTCAATTCTCCTTTAATTTCAGGCAAAAAATAATTCATCCTCTTGAAAAGTTTTTTCTAGAAGTTCATGCCCAATATTGTACTTCTTTTAGTAAGTTGTTTCAGTGTGGATTAGAAGAAATGTAATGTGAAACACTGGGTATGTGAAACATGAACAATATTTCTTTGATGGATAAATACTGCTGTTGGGATTTTACTGGATTGGTACTGAACACTGAATTACAGTTATTGCAATGGTTTGGAAAAGGAAGATGCAGTCATAAATTTTGTAGAAACAGCTAAACTCTTCTGAGAAGCAAACTTTTGTGGCTTAATTTCAGAACAATTTAACAAGACTATGTAAATATGTAGAGTAAAATAAGGACCAGATACCTGAAGTAAGTGAAAATACTACATTCGTTTCTTTATATAATTATACAAAAATTCAATTATAGAATTTTATTCAGATTAAATATATAATACATTCAAATGTAATATCTATAAATCTATGTTTTATTATATATTTTATGTGTGCATATGTATATATATGTGTATATATATCCATATATATTTGCAAATTGTAATTGAATGTTACAATTGTAAAAAAAAGTTACAATTGAATGTTACAAATGTTAAATTGTAAATTTTTAAAAAAATTTTTTTACAGAGTTGGAATTGGTTCCTTTATGGAAAAACTGAAAGTAATTGTAATTGAATGTAATTACAAAATGGACAATAATTAGTCTTACTTTGCCAAATCTATCATGCAAAAGGAGACATTGCTAACTACAAATACACATTTTGAGACCAAATGGGAAAAACAGTTATCAGCCAGGACCCTGAAATTTATAAGGATGCTCAAGATAGAGAGTAGAGATGAACAACACTGTAATTTAGGAAAGTCCAAGCTTAAGCCATTAATGATCTCAGTTGCATCTTCTTGTAGCTTTCAGTATTTCCTCTTTCTTGAAGCTCTCCTCTTCCCTGTTCACTACGTGACAGCTGACAGCGTTTGTTTGGTTCTTCTTTTCCTTTCCAATCACTGGGCTCCTTTGTTTTGCTGACTCTTTTTTCCCCTTACTTTCCTAAGTGGGCTGTTCCCTGAGGTTCTGTTTTCAGTTTTTTCTTCCACTACAGGCTTTTCTTTGACTATTTTATTTATTCATTACATTAAATGCATTAAAGTGAATGCATTCAAACTCTGGCACTGTTGCTAGCACATAGTGTGGGTCATTGGACGATAGCAAATATTATTCTCCCTCTGATATTTTTTCTACTACTACTGTAACGACCACAGCAGCTGTTGCCAAATAGCCTACTTATCTCCTAAATATCTCAGATAGACAAAAGAAGGCAGAAATATGACATAATATCTGTGATGTATAGGTCATTCAATATAGGTATAGGTCAATCAATACTACCGTTTACTGTTATTGAGACATATTATCTTATTTACTTCTCAAAACAACCCTATGAAGTATTTCAATAATTTTTGTAAATAAGAAAATAAAGGCCCAGAATGATAAGTAATCTGTAGAAAATCTCATAGTTGTTAATTTTCAAAGTCAGGATTAGAACTCATTCTTGTCTCAAAAATCCATGTAAAACCCATATTCTTTCCATTGTACTGTATGTTATGGACCAATTCTTATCTGCCCCCCCAAATTTTATGTTAGGAAGACTTTAATGAGGATAGGGAAGGACATATTACAGCTATATATTACTTTTCTAAATCAGTGATAAACCTATTTTCCTAGATACTGAGACTCAGAGGGAAACATTTTTTAGAAAGTATCTTTAAAAGGGATATTGAACTAGTACCATTACTAGAAAATTGATTTTTTAAAGAGCTGATCACTTATCAGACTAAATGCTGTTTCTTTATATATGCTATTTTATCTAATGTGAGATTTTCATGCCTGTTTGAAGGTCTTAATGACTAGACTGAGGGAGTGCAATAAATAAGGTGGTTGGGTCTTAAAAATTCCTTTCCACCTTCCATCTAGTTAGCCTCTGACTCTCATTCCTTCAGCTCTTCCAATGATATTGTAAACATTTAATTTCCTGGATTAAGTCCCTTATTTTTTGAAATTACTATGGCATTTTCTCTTTCATACAGACTTGACTGATAAAGGAAGCATCACACTTTGTTAGTAAAAGGTAAGTCAAGTTGAAGCCTAAACCCAAACTCTAACTTTTGGTGAATGTCAAGCTTAGACCTGTGCTAAATATGCCTTCATAACTTTTAATCTGTTTTTCCCAAGTCTTCTCAACCTATCCAAGAGAAAAGAAATTTCTTGAAATACAGAATTAATATGCACTGTCCTCAGAATACCAGTGGTTGAAGAAAATGAGAAAAAAAATGGAAGGATTAGAAGATCAATTATGTACAAAAGCTAGTAACTCAATCAAAAGTTTCCAATCTGTCATATTTAGAAGTAAATTTCATTCCTGATAAACATAAATTTTGGAAGAGAAATAATCTAAATAGTTTACAACCTGTATTCTTCTATTTTCTGGCTTATATTTTGTGACAGTCAAGAAAAGTATCAGAAAACTAACATGATGTTTTCTGTCTGTACAAAATTCTAGTCTCATTTTACTTGAAACATTTTAGATATAATTGACTATTGTATTTCAGGAGATCCATATTAGTGATATAAATTGTCTATACAGGCAAACAGATTGGATGGTTGGGATTTTATATAAACAGATTAAAAGACTAAAACTAGGAAGATGAAGAGTGAACAAAATATGATAGAAAATCATAAATGAACATGGTTCCTGAATTCAATAAATGTAGCTACCGTTATTCTTTAAAAAGTAATAAAGAGCTAATACTAAGCTCTTCCCAAAACTGAAATACCAGTATAAGAGGGTAATGTGAAAGTCGACTTAACTGTGAAAAAAGACTTAAATGTTAAAAACTTTTGTAGGTTACTAATCTCAATCAATACAATATATATATTGTCAATGCCTCTCCACATGAACTTTATGTTTTATATTTTTATACGAGTTTGTGAAGAAAAAATAATATTCCACTAAAAGTAAATGTATATGTGATTTTTAAAAGAATAGATATTTATATGTTCCACGTATTGAATCGATTTTCAAACTTCAAATTTTTTACGTGTTTTTGGAGTAGAACACATCCTGAGTATTGCCCTTCTAGACCAGTTTCTTACTGCAGTTCTGCTAATGGCATTCGCACGTGTAAACAGCTCACCTTCTTAGAAGCAGCCTGCTTAAGATTGAAAAAATGACCAAGAGTGGTCAAAATATAACTGTGAATGATCCAGTTATTACCTAATTAAATTTCAGTGTTTCAAAGTCAAGTGCTAGAAAATGGCAGAGGAACTAAGGTGGGCAGCTGAGATGTCAAAGTTTGCTCAATTTCAAACTTTCCATTAAGTGGAAAATAAAGACTCCATACATTTATTGCTTTGAAAAAAGATCAAAAATGACATTTAATGACATTCTTGAGGAAGATCTGCAACTGCATGGAATTCCTTGGAAAATAAACTTTAATATTTTATTTTGCACATAACTTTCTTTTTGCAATTCAACATGAATTCAAACTTTTAAAATCCAGATGGACAGCACTTGACAAATATGGGTAACCTCAGCCAATGAAACAAAATGTATTTGTTTCCACCCTATTTAATGTGTTACTTCCTTCAAGTAACAATAGAAATCTAACAGTTTTTTAAAGAAATCAATAAATCAAAAAAATTAAATGGGGGATAAATTCCCTTTAAAAGTTATGATTATTTTCATTAATATTATATCTAGCATCAGTGATATTTAACAGGAATTCTGGAAATAGATAGATTTAATGTCTAACTGAAATTATTGTCAAGTTTTAATTAGCTATTCTGATTCCAGAAAGAGCATGAATAATTATATCTCACAGAAAATTCTTAAGCTTTATTTAACTTTATTTTAATCACTCTGTCTCCAAGATTTAAGAAGAGCTTCTAAATGTAAAGCTGAGGTGGAAGCAGTGAATTCAGATGGGGTTCAGCAGGATTACAGAGGGTACGTAATGTATTCAGAGAATCTATTAGCTAAAGAATACATTTTAAAAATACAAGTAAAAAGAAGATATGTGTTTTATGACCAAATCCATTTGACATTATGGTATTGCTTTACTGTTGTAAAAGAGTTCCTTCTCTCCACATCTGTTATTTTTTTTGTACATAAATGGTATTTTATTGTAGACAATAGTCTTATTTACAAATTTTTATACATTTAAGGTAAACACTGTCACCACAAACATTAAAATTTCAATATGCAAAATTCAAATTTATAACAAGAAAATAAGCACAGAAACTTATTTTTGGATGGTATGGTTATTGCAGCACTACCTTTATAATTTCTTACCCAGAGTCCAAAAATGTAGGCAAGCCCTAAACTTGTAGCAAAAACATTTTGGCACATTGGTATCTATAATCTACTTTGTGCAGAAATGTTTCCATGAGACTCACAGAGTACTCTTTGGAAGAAAGAGGCAAGGACTGGTCATTTGGTTGCCCTTTGGAAATGTGAGCTTTCTGGGAGTTCGGAAACAGCCACAACATAGAGTATAATGAGATACAGCTCCGGCTGGGAAAAATGTGTCTTCCATCAGAAAAGGACCTCCAATTCCTGGGGGATATCCAACTTCCATCTTCTACAATATGTCATTTCCAGCAATCACACATTTAATTTCCAAGAGTTCTTTGTTGATCTCTGAGATTTTTCTATTCATCTCATCTCTTGGTATGTCACAGATTAAACCTCTTTTCTTATATAGCTGATGATGTTAATTGTAGATTTTTTAAAGTATTTTTTCTACTTCTGCAATTTTTTTCATGTTCTCTTCTATTTGTTTATTTTGGTTTCTATTTTTGTTGCAGGCTTTTCTCAAATGATACCTTGTTCTTCATTGATATTAAACAGGGAGCTCTAGAAAGAGATTGGACACTGTGTGTCTGGGTGGGCTTGTGAATGGGAATCTTTTTTACAGGATGACCAGACAAGTAAACTGACTTTTTTGGGGGAGATTCCATATGTCAATGTCTAGACATCATTTTTCTGGAATCCTGATGTCTCTCCATAGAAGAATCATCTCTTCTTCTGCCTGGAGTTATTTTCCTCAGCAGTTCACATTGTGAGAGAAGGGTTGAGGGAGGTGGATGGAGGTCCCAGTGTCAATTTTAAAGACTTTATCATGATTTCCCATTTATCACTGTGGCACTTTACCAGTATTCTCTGTGCCTTCTGTCCCTAAGTTTGGAAAGTCCTGGTTCAATTTCTACAAACAACAGACTGATGATCTCCTGAGGTCATGGCTAGGGGAGAGGTGAAGGGTGTGTGTGTGCCTTGGGGTGGGGGAGTGCTGCGAGAGAATGGTCACCTAGCTCTACACATTGGGGAATGTGATGGATGTGCCTGTGTGTTTGTGTGTGTGCGGGGGAAGTAGTGGTGGCAATTATTCCATACACAAATTTTTGAAGCAGTTCCCCCATTTTCAAGTCTGCACCTTATCTTGTGTTCTTTGGAATTTATTACCTCCAAGCACAGAGTTCTTTAGGAGAAAATCATCTCCTTTCTTTTTGATACTCCTCTCTGCAGGCACTCAGTTTGTAACTTCTCTGATAACATAATTATCCTTCTATGAGCTTTCCATCTTTCAAAAAATAGTTAATTGAAATTGCTAGTCTATGTTTGGCCCCTCTTCTGCTTTCTTCTGCCTGCCTGTCTCTCTTCCTTGCTTTCTCATTTCCTCTCTCTCATTTTTTCCTGCCCCCTTCCCCCTCTTCTTTTCCCCTCCCTTTCCATCTCCTTCTCTTTCTCTCTGCTAACTTCATAAGTTTTGAGAAGAAAAAAGTGATAAGTACACATGGCTGCCTTGATGTTTAACCAGACACCCAGACTGAGGATCCCAATATACTCCCTGCTCTATGCAGAATTGGCTCAGACTAAGCAGCTCTGAGGCTGTAGGTTAAAGGTCCGAATGATTACAGCTGAGCAGCATGAGTGCAGTAGGGGCTGACATTTCCACTCAATTGCTTGATTAAATACTGCACTTTTATTAAAAAAAAGAATCATAATTTTTTTTTTTTCTGTTTGAGTCATATCATTGATGTAACTGTGGGTTTTCCATTTCTTTGGCAGTACATTTTCTGGTCTCTATGATTTAGTTGATTTCAGCTTCTATTTTAAATCTATTGGTATTTATCATGTCAAAGAAACAGAGGTAGACACAGCTTTCCTGCAAATCCCTTCCAGACTTTTCTCTGGTTTACATTGTTGACTTACCATTCTGCTATGTCCTATTTATTGCTTCAAGTACAAATACCTCTATACTCCTTCTGTATGTTTTTCAAGGCTTTCCATTATGTAACCCCAACTAATCAACACCATTTTCTGTCATTCTTAAGACCTCTTTATCTGGCCAGGTGAATTTTCTATATGTCCACCAAAACAAAAAGTTCTCCTATCCCACACCCATGGTATCCTGACCCTTCTTCTCCAGAACTCCTGTTCCCAGATACAATTGATGCGCCTGCCTGGCACCACATTTATGACTACCTTTGTCTTCCCTGCGGTGTTCACTTCACTACTGTCCATCTTCTAAAACCTTATCTCATCCTCAAACTTCAATTCAATTTCCTACTTTCTTGCACAACTTAAGTACTTCCTGGTTTTTGTCTTGTTTAGTTAATTGTGTTTTTCCAAAGTCAGTCTTATCTCCCTGAAATGGATTTTAAACTCTGAGAACAGGGGCCATTTTAAATTTCTTTCCGAGCCTCACAACACAGATCCTCTTTCTGAGTACTCATCAATTGATTGACTAGTCATCAACTGATGACTAGTATTGTCTCTGTCACTTTTCAGTTAGTGGTTTCATAAGTCAGTTTTATTTCCTGATGATATATTATGCAAACTAGATTCTGAGACTTGGGAAGTTTGAGAGTTTTCTTTAGTTGGATCAGCTAGGTGAGGGAGGAAAGTTTTGCTCTCTGTTTATGACATATTATAGTGCTACGTTCTGGAGTATAACTAAAAACCAGTTGGATTTACTATTGCTTATTTCAATTTTTAAGTTTGTTTGTAAGAGGCTAAATTAGGTACGGATATCATCTACCCATTTTTGAATCCTCATTTCCCTAAATTTTCTCAATTTCCCTTTACATTTCTCTCCCAAGTATCCTAGAGTTTTAAAAATTACTTTTTGATATCTTTGTGGAGATTTTATTTTTTAATCTGTTTTCTTTTGTGTTGTTTTGTATTTCCATCTGGTATATTTAATTTAAAAATGTAAAGTAATTTTCTTAAAGTTTGTTCTTAGTTTATCCCATGTTTAGTTAGACTAAGTGCCAAGCTATGTTTGGCAAACTTGAGAAGGTAACTGCTAATTAAGCAGAGTTTATTTAATGATAAAAAGAAAGCAAGAGCAATCCTTTAAACTAGGCATGAGAAACTGATTCCAGAACGTTGAGTACTGCCAACGTGTTGCAGAATCCTCAGTTAATGATTTAATTAGTAGCAAACTGTCATCAGCCGAAGTAAATGTCTTAACACCTGCTTCTTCTAGTCAGTCCCTAGTGACTTAGACCTATAACTTCTGAGTCATTAATGTTTTGCTGTTATTAGAGTATGTTAACATAAGACTTCATTTGGTTGGTTTTAGAGTATCTATAAAAGTAAGCTCTTTTCCCCTCTTTTCTTCTCATTAACTAACCATCACATTTTTTTTTTTTTTTTTTTTTGGGATCTAGCCATCACATTTTTATATGAGTTTCCTTGCCATTGGTGGGAAACTCTAGTGCTTCACTTATAAATATTACTGTAATGGGTTAGTGTTTTGGCCACCCAACACCATAATTTGATTTGCAGATCAACCTCCCCTTGTTGAAAGTCACCTTGGTGGAACGTGAAATCCGTGTGCCTATCCTCCTCTTCAAAAGGAGCCTTTAGTTCACTGGACATTCTTTTCGCATTTCCCCACACTGGCAAGGCCAGGGACTCTGAAGCTGAAGCAGTGTAAAGCAATGCTGAAAGAATGAGGTGGACTTTATCCTTTCCCCAGGAAGACTGTCAAGCAAGACTTGCTACCGAGACTGGTTCTGGACAGTTGAGAAGCTGTTCATCTGCAGCTTTCCCTCTAATCTTCTGAGCCCCCTCATGGCCTTCAAAGGGAGTCACTCTTTGTAAAGTCAACCTGGAGTCAGTTTGTGTTCTTGTTTACAAACAAAACAATCAATGTGATATATTCACCATTACTGTTACTTTCTCTTTCTGTGTATGGCAATATATAGCTACAGAACAAAAATACATTACACTTTTTATTATTAATTAGAATTTTTTATTTTTATTATTTAACATGTGTTAAGCACAAAAAGAAAAAAACCTACCCAAAACCTCTCTAATGTTATGACAGGTGTACTGGTATCTGGAAAACCTGACTCAGATGAATATGAGAACTTCAGAATGCTGGAATATTCAGGAGCAAAAAAAAGATGAGTGACCATGAAAACAGAGTCTGTCACATTTGGAGGATGAAATAGTTATGAAATAGTGAGAAAGAGAAGGAATATAAAGGTATTTTGTTTTTTAATTAAGTGCCTACTGCTTTGACAAGAATATAGTCAGATTATTGATTAAAAATTTGAAGTAGTGAGTAGAAATGTAAATTAAAATACCATTTAATTAATGTAATTCAAAAAAAAGACAAAAAAAGAATAAAACTAAAATTTTCTCCATATATTTAGAAAAAATGGTATATACCTGACAGAGTTATAAAATGTCTTTGATGAATAAAACAAATTATAGTCTGAGACAAGTCATATAATGTAAAGGGACCTTTGAGATCATTAAATAGAGTGTCCTTAAGTCGCTGATCATGTTTGATAGTACTTTAAGTCTAACAGAGTTGATTGCTAGCTCAAAAACAACAACAACAGCAACAAAAACCAGTGTCACATACTATCCCAGTGGTTTGGGTTATCTGTTTCCACTACACCGAACTGTAAATCGTGACCACTCTCTACCTCCTCAGTGACCCAATGATGACATATCATCACTTTGGACCCAAATAATGTCTACTTCCACAACTTTGTAACCTTTTCTCTTCTTTCACAGAACACTAAAGATTTTGAGGAAAACAGATCCTCTTCTGGTATCCTCATCTATTTGATCTTTTTTCACAGATGAAATTAAGGACTTAAAGGAAATTACATTAGCATCTTATTCTGCTTAAAAAATTAATCTATAAAAAAATGCCTTAGAAAACACATTATTTGTATACACCGTAATTTCACTGCAATTCTACCATATGAGACATCTGAGTTTTAATATAGATTTCAATACATTTTCTTAGAGACAACTATAGTGGCTTAAGGTAAGTTCAGCTGAACTTACAATTAAATTTTCTATTCATTGACTTCCTCCCACTCCTACCTTCTGTGTCTAGGCAGAACATAATACAAGACTGATTAAATTTCCATTCCTTTTTCAACTGAACTTGAGTTTTTAGTTTCAAATTTTAGTTTGAGTTTGTTTTAATAAGCATTTTGGAAAGGAGTTTCTCTCAGAAAAGTATGTGACCCCTGTCTCATAAAATTGTTTCTATACTTGGTACTTCATTGTTTTCCCTGTTTTAGATCTAAACCCAGTGAAAGATTTGCTGATACATTTCACTTAGTTCTCAATGAAAAGAGGATATTATGAATTTCTTTGGATCTTATTTCTTGGAGATATATTTTCCATGTGCAGTCTGCCGTTAGGAAAAATGAAACACCATCTAAAAGTATTATGATTAAAAAGAAAAGGATGACAGACTTATTCTTAACATAAAACAAATCAGTCCAGCTACTGCAAAAACTCTTTGTTTCAATCAATACTACTCATAGTACTATTGCATAAATGTCACTTTTTTAAAAAACCTAACACACAAGAGATATAAAAGGAACATCAGCTAAGGTGAAATAAAAAGTGAGAAATTCAGCTCACTACATGTTAGATTTTCATACTGATCTTTGTGGTTATGATAACTGTAGATTTACACGTAGGCATTCCACTGAGAAAAGTGTATGTGTAATGTTAAATATCCTGATATTTCAACAAGAAATTATGCATCATAGAGCTCTTTCCTTGCCAAAGATGTTACAAACACATATAGCCACACACACAAAAAGCACTAATTTAGAACATCTATATACAGGGTGGTTGGGTATAACTTGGATGAGTTGGAAGATAGCAGTTAACACAGAATGGAAGTTCTCAAACCCAAATGAATGTCTTTAGAAGGTAAAGGAAAAGAAAAGGTTAGCGGAAAGAAAAATCAAAAGAGTGAAACGAACATCAGAGAATGGAACTATCAGCTGGTGAAATAATCTTTCCTAGCAGTCAACTTTTCATTTTTTTCCTCCTAGTCTTTTATTTGCTTGCTGATTAGCCAGAGGTAAAGTTGTAGGCCTTTTTTTTTTTTTTAACTCAATAAAGGAACAAATCCAGAACATTTCATTAATTTGTTTTATTTCAAAGTTCTGTATGAACTGGATTCTAGAGGCTTCTAATGTATAATAATATAACATAATCTGATATGATCTCATATATTATTATATAGGTATATTAGTTGTTGCTTTCAAATACACTGGTTCTTTGGTGATTCTTAATTGTATATAAGTAGTTGTCCCTTTCAATCTCATTGAAAGGATGCTTTATATTTTCAGTCAAGATAGGCCTTTTTCTTGGAATATTTATGTGAAAATGGAAACACTCTGAATAGCTCAAATGTAGTGCAAAGATTCAGACCAAGAAAAAAGTTTGAATTTTATTACCAGGCAAAGAATTGACCTGCAGAAATAGGGAAGTGGGACACAGAGATATTCTGCCCCTAAGGCTGGTACTTTTTAAAAAAATTTTATTCATTGCTTTAAAAAATGAATAGAAAAAAGTAGCTGAATAACTTCTGGTTGGCTGAATGCCGGTATTATTTTTATTGGCAAGAGCCTCTGAGTGGCTGAAAGGTGGCCATTAACACTCTGACAGAAAGTGCTGACAGGGTGATTATAAGATTAACACCCTATGTTATATTAAGAGTGTCAAAACCTCACTCTTACCTGTCAGTGGAAAATAACAGCATGAGCGGAAACATTACAGAAACAGAACTATTTCTAATGTCGAAACACCATGATTTGGTGTGTCTAAACTTTTTAAAATGCTCATGTTAGCTACTGAATTTAGCTGATGGTTGAAGGCATTCTTCTTTTACTCAATAAGGTGATTTTAGGAGTGAAATACTTATAAGAACTATATATTATAGTAGTTCTCCTTTGGAATGAAAGTCTCATGTATGATTCAATCAGAACAAACTAATTATGAATATCATTTCTTTTATAAAATCAAATTGATTTTTTAAAAACAATTCTTTACCTCATTTATGAAGAAAATGTAACAAGCAAGCTATTTTCCAAATTGCCCCTATAATGCTTTGTAGCCCGAAGTTGAAAAAATCCCTAATAT
Organism: Neophocaena asiaeorientalis asiaeorientalis; assembly: GCF_003031525.2. NCBI lineage: Eukaryota > Metazoa > Chordata > Mammalia > Artiodactyla > Phocoenidae > Neophocaena > Neophocaena asiaeorientalis. The sequence goes on from NW_020173215.1 coordinate 3,053,611, forward strand.
TCTGGCCCCAAAATCACATAATCAGGAAGTTTCCCTTCAAGAGGATGTTTGTTTGTTCATTCTTAATCAGAGGGACTCAAAGTATTCCTCTTCTTCCTCACACACAAAACTCTATTAAATGTATGTAAATATAAAATATCAGCATCATTAGACCATAAAAACCTCTAGCATTTCTTGTCTAGAAACGACTGTTCAGTGTGGTGAGCTGATTACTCTTTTGAAAGAGTTCTGCTTGGGAAAAAGGTAAAAGTCAAGAATCGCAGGACAAGGGACATTTTGGGGAGATGCTTAACCTGGAGGTGCTGAGTCAGAGAAGCGAGGGTTTGAGGAGAGAAGATGATCTATCCCAGATTCCTAGGGAGCCTAACCAAGGCAGTCCCATTTGGGGTTCTAATAGATCTAGACACTGTCCAGAAGTCCTGGGCTCACCCTCAGTTTCCACCGTACCCTGCCCCAGAAGACCTATCCATAGAATGAAGATTGGTTCAGGACAGAGCCGAGGACTCCTGAAGTCTCAGGGCTGAAAGAGCAATCCTCAGAGAGCAGGGGAAGGTAGATGGGAGGACAGGGACTCAGGCATGGTTATGGGCCTAGCTTGACTTACAACCTTAAAATACTTGATATATATAAAGTTTTGCCCTGTGCTTGTGCCCCATAAAGTTAGGGTTGGGCCTGACAGGAAACGATTCATACCTAAATAGTTCTTTTTCTCATCCATGTAAATAATTCTCAAATAACCTTATATTATAAATTTGATCATTAAGTCATACATTTTATAGGTAGAATATTTATTCATGATTCTTTTCACAAAGGCTAGTAACTTCTATTTCAATCATTGCTTTGCTAAAATAATTAATAGGCCCAAGAAAGCTCCTGAATTTGTGTTACTGGCTTGGTGATCAGAGAAGGTCTGAGCCATTTTGTATAGACATCGTAGAACTGCACTAAAGGTAATGGACTTATTCCCATGATTTACGCTAAAATCCATCACAGAATCATTCAACCTGGACAGATGGTTTCCCAAAGAAACAATAAAGAAGAGTAGTTATAAAGACAATAGTGGAAGAAGCCCTAGATACTCAGAATCAGGACACTGAAATCTAGGGCAGCAGCTTTGCCTTTAACTATAGCTCTGAAAAAATTTACTGTCTGAGCTTCAGTTTTCTCAGTTGTAAATTGAGGAAGCTGGAATATACTGGTGAAGTCCTCATGGCCCCAAGCAACCTCTCAGGACCTGTATAGGAACAGGGTGAGTAGTACTCAGGGACTCTTACACAGGTTCAATGTAACAACTTCCTTTAAATTATTTTTTTGTATAAGATGTGTCTTTAACAAATAATTTTGCTGTGAAAACAGTAACAGTTTCAAACCACAGACTAGATAATAAAAAAAGTCCATTCCAGCTAAAAAAACCTCTATGGCTTTAATTATGTGGAAAAACAAAGAAAGGCTTTGGGTAATCAGACCTAGCTAAAACTCTTCTTCTTTGACATTAAGATAAAAAGAATGAAAAAAATCTAACAAATTGCTTTGGGATACTTATTTTCCCACATGACAGAATCCCAACTTGACTGACACTTATTTTTCAATTGCAGAAGGGCTGATTTTTCTCAATGCATATTCTCTGTTGAATTTGTCAGCACTCCCACTTGAATAGACAAGTTTGTTAAGGATGAACAGATGACAGGTTTTGGTCATTGAGGAACTGAAAGGCAAAGATGAAAAAAATAAGGATGGGAAATTGCTGAGGGATTTTTAAAGAGAAGAGCAACCTGAACTGAATGACAAGGAATGAAGATAACATGAGTAGGAGAGTATTTGACTGATTGGAGCGTAGAAATGCAGGAAGCAGGGATTGTTAGGAGGAAAGGTAAGGGTAGTCCAGCTGTGAGATGACCAGGGCCCAGATTTGGCACATGGGACCAGGCAAGAGGGAGGACCTGCATATAACTTGCCAAAGAAGACAAGTCAAGTAAGTGTCAGAATGGGAAAGGAGCCAGTATCCCTAGGCGTCCCATCTACAGTCTCCATTCACTTGAACACAATTTCTCTTTTGGGAAAGTAACCTTTGTCCTTTATCCTAAGTACTTTCTAATCATCCACATCCTACTATAAGGTTACATTTTAATGGAAGTCAACTTGGAGACTTCTCCAGTGACATGAAACTGTTTTCTTTCACTCTGTGGTTTAACAGTTTCTCCACAGTAACAGGGCAGTCTTTTTATTACCAGAAACATGGACCTTATTTGTGGTCTTTAGCCATGGCAAAACTCCCACTAAAGCCAATGGGAGTTGTGGCTAAGTAAACCTTAGTAAATAATATTCATTTTTATAAGGTTTGGAAGATGAAGCAATCAGAATTGTTATTTGCTTATTATGTGTTGCCTTTAGTTCCCATGAAAGCATGACCACAAATAGGATGTAGGATTAAGGCTTCCTTTAGGTACACAATACAAATCTTGAAATCTTGAAATCTTGAACAGAAGCCATACATTCTTCAGGAAGGAAATATATGTAATTTTAACTAGCTCTTGATTATTGATTTATATATTCTCTTTTCTTTGTCCAGCTCGGTTTAACACTCGCAAGTATTTTTACAGTATATTGTTTCTAGCATTTTTCATTCTTTTACTACTCCTAACAAATTCTCTGAGTCCTATTCCACCAGGAAAAATAAGAAGTGAGGGGAATGTAGTTTCAGGAAAAAAAGCAATATCGTTTTGGGAATGCTTCAGAAAAAATATGATACAGTTCTTAAATAATTTTATGAGAGTTTACACCAGATAATTAATAGCGCTGTTTGTATTGCAAATTTTCTTTTTGCAGGTCTGTGATCTGATGTGAAACAGAATCACAAAATAGGTACCAGCCAATTGGACCTCATCATATCAGTATCTGATCACTCTGTAATAGTCACCACGGCAGCATCCTGTCGTACTAAACATCTGCACACTACCCCCACTCTTCATCCTCCTAATTTTGATCTTATGTGGTCAACACTGGAGGAAGATCACTCTTGTAATCCACTCACTGAGCACAACTAAAAGTACTACTTTAAATATTTTTTCTATTTTGGATTATCCTAGAAAATATAAGTTCCACTCGCCTGACGGAATCATTCACTCCCTGATGAAGTTACTTTGGCACACTTAAAACATGGAGCGCCAGTGACCACTCCTTTCTCCTGGAAATGCTATCTTTCCTTTTCCATGACCCAGATCTTTGCTGATTAATTCCCTACGTGTCTGACAACTCTCTTCCAGTGTTTTTGATGATTTCCTCTTTCCCAACCTTCCACAAAAAAACTCGATTCCCTCTTTAAATTTATTTTTTCTCGGTGAACTTAGACTGATTCACATCTTCAAGCATCACTTCAACTACAGGTTCCCGGGCTGACCACCTGTTTTGCAAATTGTTTTACTGGAGTAAAGCCAGGCTCATTCATTGTTATGCTGCTTTCTCACTGCAATGGCAGAGCTGAGTAGTTGTGACAGAGAACACGTGGCATGCCACACCTAAAACATTTACTATAGGGTTCTTTAACAAAAAGTTTGCCGACACTGACCTAGAACATGATTGACTCTCCATAAAGTTGCAGCAGAAGGTTGAAAATTCAACATGTCCAAAACCAAATTTATTAATGCTATTTTGTTTCGTTGAATATGTGAAAAGTGTATTATGTACCTTTACCTTTTTTTTTTTTTTTTTTTTTTTTTTTGCGGTACACGGGCCTCTCACTGTTGTGGCCTCTCCCGTTGCGGAGCACAGGCTCCGGACGCGTAGGCTCAGCGGCCATGGCTCACGGGCCCAGCCGCTCCACGGCATGTGGGATCTTCCCGGACCGGGGCACGAACCCGTGTCCCCTGCATCGGCAGGCGGACTCTCAACCACTGCGCCACCAGGGAAGCCCTCTATCTTTACTTTTATAGTTCCATATCTAATTGTTCACAACAGTGATAATCTGTTTCGAGGCTGAACTCATCACCTGTTCTACTTATTGATCTTACCCATCTCTTCCCTGAATATTTTCGTATCTAATTTCATCTTCAGCATCTACTCCTCTAAATATATTGCATACTCTGTCGCCAGTACTCTTAAATGCCCATCTGTTCATGTGTTTATTGTTTAAATTTCATTGGTACCTCTCATTACCTCATGACAAAGTCCAAATCCTTGGCATGTCATTCAAGTCCATTTACTGTACATGCCCATCTTACTGCTCCAAGTACTCTCCATGTTTTCAAGACACTATTTCCCAAGCATTTGACATCCTTTCTATCTCACGCATGTCTCTGTTTATTATTGTCTCTCTGCTTGAAATGCTTTTCTGACTTTTCTTCTCTAATCCTACTCAATTTTTTTTTCCAGGTTCAACTCAAATGTCAAATTCTCAGTAAAGCACCCATTCTCAGCAGGTAAAGTTAAATGTTATGTCATTCTGCTCGTATCTGGCTTAGGATGCATTCAACCTTCCTCTAGTCTTTGGCAAACTCTCAGAACAAACACGGTGATTTTTTTTTTTTTTTTTCCTGTGGTCTTGGAGTCCTTTTCAGGTGGTTACTCTGAATCAACTAAAGGTGTTCTAAGAGGTAACATCTGTGTCATAGCACGTGATAAACTTTGGATTCTTTATGAGTAGGGATAGTTAACTTCTTCATGTATTTATTCCAAGAACCCAGAACAGGAATAGGTCTTAAAACTCATTTAACCTGCTAAATTGATCTAAACTGATTTAAAGTGAGATGGAAATGCTAATGCAGTGTTCCAAGTTCGGAGGAATCACTATAATTTCAGGTATGATTTAAGATTACTTAGAGACAAATACCAAATCTTCTGATTTGAGTGGTGAAGGTATATCTGTCTGTTGACAAGATGAACTCTACATCAGCATAGTAATAAAATGATAACAGTGAAAATAATTACTTTTCATGGATTTTCTAGTTATCAAGACACTTATATTTTGCCTCATTTAATTCTAAAACACACAATTATGATCGTGATTATCACAATTATCATCATTCTCCTCTCATCATCTCATTTTATAGATAAAGAAACCAAATGTAGAAACTCTAATTGATTTCCTCTAGGTTAAACAAGAATTAAGTGGCAGACATGGGATAAAAAGTTAGTTCTGCCTAACTCTAAAGCCTGGGTTCTTAACAAATGAAATATATTGGTCCTTTACTTAGATCTATATTGTTTCCATGAGGGAATAAATGAATGAAGTATTCTTCTTTTAAGCAGCACACAGAGAATGATTACAACACGGAATACTTCCAGAAGTACTTTAGAGTTGGGTAGGTTTGCAATGTCTTCTACTCAATGTTGCACGGGCATTTCAGCTGAATGTGTTTCAGTCTTTAGACACAGGATGATGTGCTAACTGGTCATCAGTTTCCTAAATGATTATCTTCCATGGATTTTATTAGAAACATCCACTGAAGCTTGAGAATTAGGACAATGGTGATATTTCAAAACGATTTTTTTTTTGCCTTCATCTTTCAACTTGTTTAGTATAAAAACCATTTTCTTCATGCAGTTGCTTAGACTCACTGTCTTAAATCCCTGTTTGAGGCTACACCATCTAGCTGTAAGACTCTACTTTTCTAACCCCTGTTGTTTATGTCCTATACTTATGCATATGTTATGTATAATATATTATTATTTTATTAACATTTTATTGGAGTATAATTGCTTTACATTGTTGTGTTAGTTTCTGCTGTATAATATATTATTATACATTATGTCTTATACTTATCATTGAAGACTTTACTACTTTCCTTTCAACTCAAACCTTTGCCATCATCCTAGGAAATTCCAATATTCAAATAAGTAACATATCCAACTCCTGATTCATTTACTTCTCAGCCATGAGCTCCCAAAACCATAGTCAAGAAATTGTCATCATCTGAAATTGTTTTTCTCACAAAATCCATAAATCAGATTCCCACTGTCAGAAGACAAGTCTCCATGGTTGTCTCACATTTCTGCACATCTTGAAAGTGAGGTACTGATTGCCCTTTGTTCTGAACTATCTTTAAAAGAATGGGTATATAGAAAATGCTCCAAAGAGAGAAACAGTCTCCTTCCAGAACAAGGAGCGTGTTTGCTTACCATCTTGAAAGATAGTGTCTCCCTCCAGAGCAAAGGACAGTTGTGTGTACCATCCAGTGTAATAAATACAGTATCTTCTTCCAGAACAAAGGGCAGGCATGCTCACTGACCATTATAAAACTTTTGGATTCCTTAAATTCAACTTTCCTCTCCTGTAATCAACCCACTGCATTTATAGGTATCATCTGGCCCTTTGTGTTGCCTTGTGGAAATTGGGGCCTGGAGAACCGGTACAAAATTGAATATATGTATTCTGGCTAATTTTATTCCTGTGAGTAATCGATCATTATTTATCTCCAAACCAAGAGTCTGTGTCTTCCATGTACATTCAGAAAAGCATGGCACACAGGGTTAGATCTCGAACATTTCGCAGTTTTTGACATCCACTCTCTGCATACAATATCTTGGCTATACTTCCATTTTGCTGCTAATCTTGCCTGCCTGCCATCTTATTCTCTTTTGGGGGCACTCTACTTGCCTCAAGTGCAGAAGCCCTCTCTTGTTTTTATTAATCTCTAGTCAATACCTTGAACCATATTGCCACTATATTCTTTCATTAACTGCACCTGAAAAAAACCTAGTTTTTAGGATTCCAAGTATCTGCTTTCTCTCTTCCTAATTGCAGCCTGCTGAGCACCCTGGGGATGGAGGGGGAGGAATAAAACAGACAGAAGATTGGTATCAATACAACTTAATGAACAATGTCAAGTAGTTCCTCACTGTCTTTCTAGATATGTCTCTCTTAATTTGGGGGAGTACCTTTTAAACTCATTCCATCCCCTTCAACTTCAGCATTATGCCTCAGCTTTCTTAGTTCTTAGCAAATTATCTTTCTTCCTACTTCATCAGGAAGACAGTAGCAATAAAATGGGATCCACCTAAACTTTCCATCACCAAATGTATAAATCCATGCTCTTTTGACACAAAATATCATTTATGAATATTTCTCCTTCATAAGAACATAAAAGCCCCATATTTGATTTAAAATACATTGAAATTAATAAATGAATCCTAAATATATCTAGCTTAATGGTTTTATTTCTATGTATTAAATTTTGTCTCCTTAAGCAAGATAAACCTGTTGATCTGATAATGACTATTTTCCCTGCTTCCTTAAGTTGGAAATGAGTCACTGAGAAGTGAGCTTCCACTTCTATTACAACACTTGGGAGAGATGGAGCTAGTGGAAAGCTTAACTTACTGTAAAATGCAGGAGCTGGCAGGATAAAGGAGGATAAAAATTTTACAAAAGAACCATAGTCGGATGAGACTGCTGTAGTTGGCGTTTTCTTCTTGTTGGAACAATGCCCTCCAATCCAACCCGACCCTCATGAATTTCTCTGAACAGAAGCTTGGCAAACAAAAACAAAAACAGTTAGATAAAGTCAAGACAACCAGGGAAAGAATCCTGGCCTGCTAACACACCCTGCACTGGAACCAGGGTGGAAAATAGGAGGCATGTGTAGTGATGCTGCATTTTTTTGACTCAAAAAATAGGTTAGTTCCCCATTTGTTAAAAAATATATATACTTGACGTTAAGAATGCGCTTGATTATATCTAGTCACCTAAGTAGATTAGAGAGGGTTAAGGAAAGCTGTTTTTAATCCCTCTAGAAGCAATGCTGCCAAAACTCCATCTAAGGCCAGTCTTGCCATGTGTGCTTTGGACCACATCCTGCTGTGCCATTAAGCAATTTTGCGTGTGGTGCTATCCTTTCTGAATCTCCACACTCCCTTCTGAAAACTTAGCATCTCAATTTAGATACACTCAGGACTATTGTACACTTTAGATCCAGTGGCCTCCTTTCAGTCTGTCTTTCTTGATCTCATTACACTTTTAAGACAGTGGATCACTCATCTTTCTTAAATAAAATTTTCTTGGCTTTTATAAGCTGCGTTTTCATATTTTTTTCTTCTACCTTTCTTTCTCCTTATTCCTTGTCTTTTCCTCTGGTACCTCCTTGAATAACAGCTAAACATTGGAGTACCTCAGAACTCACTTCTACGTACTCTTCTTCTTCCGCAATAAACTGCCTCTGATCAGGTGATTTCATCTACTTTGAGACTCCAGAATGGAGCCAACAGCTCCAAAATCTTAATTTCTAGCATAGGACTTCTCTTCTCATTTTCAGGATGTCATATCCCAGAGCCTACTGATTTTATCTGTATCACAAGTAAAAATATACAAATAGATCTCACAATTCCCCACCTTAGTCTCTGCAACTCAAACCCTTGCACATTTTTAGGTTTGCATCTAAAATTTTTCATCATAAATTAAATATCTGAAAAGGATGTAATTTTTAGAGTACTATAAAGAGTGACACGTAAAACATTACTGTGAATTTCTGCTTGCAGCCATAAGGGAGTTAACAGGTATCATTTTACCTTTGAGCAAATAACTATAAATCTGGACAAATTACATGAAGCAACTGTTTTTAAGAACTGGACTCCAGATAGCTCAGGGCTGTGATCCTTGAAAGAAAGGAAACATATGAAGTGCCCCCAAGTTCACCTTAGCTTTCTGCCTGGGGCACTTTCCAAGCCCCAGATGAGGTAATTGGAGCACAAAGAGTGGTGGTCCCTCTGGGCAAAGAAAAGAGTGAATGGCATTTGGGTTTACTGAAGTGATTGGAGTTATCATTAGACTTATTATTATAAATATTATGACATAAAATCAAACAAAAAAATAATATATTACTATTTGATATATCACAGTAAACATAAATGATTATTAAAATGCATTTCTAAATGAGATGAAATATTTTTTCTTTCAATTATTTATTTACCTATTGATGAATATTACCTATTGGTAGAATCATTCCAATTCCTAGATTTAAATTTTATAAGCAATAAGTGATTTTAAAAACCTAATTTAAACAAGTAAGTGTATTGAACTGGAAGTCTTTTAAAAAAAATTTCATTGCCACTCATTTTAACCTATATTCCAGAAGTCACATAGTGATCAATCACAAAAGTTTAATGATCTCTCAGCTGATAACTAGTATATGCAGATATGATCGATTTTTATATATTAATCTTATATCCATCTGTCTTTCTAAATTTTCCTGTTTTCTCTAATGATTTATGTGTAGTTTCTTTGGGTTTTCTATGTAAAAAAATTATATCATCTGCCATTTATGACTTTTTCTCCATTTCACTCCTTAGATAGTAATGCTCTTCTATCATCTTTTGCATTTTGAGCTCAAATGCACATTGAATAAAAGTGAAGTTTGTCCTAATTTTAAACTAAATGCTTCTAAAATTTCCCCATTTTGGATCATAATTGATATAGGTTTTTCATAAATTATTTTTATCAACTTGAAGAAGTTGCCTCCTATTCCCAGTTTACAAAGATTTAAATTTTAGGCATGTTTTTACATTATTGTCAAATGTTTTTCTGTATTTATTGATATGATGTAATCTGTCAATGTATATATGGAGCTATCTTTACATACCTGGGCAAACCGAACTTACCCATAATGTATTTTTTTACTACACTGCTATATTGGAACTGCTAAAATATTTTGTTTAAGAATTTTGCATCTATAGTTATTAGGTAAATAGGTATGTAATGCTCTTTTCTTGTATTATAATTTTCTGACTGTTTTAAAAATTATACTGACCACTTAGAATAAGCCGAGGAGTATTTCTTCTTTCACAGTCCGTGAAAGGGTTTACATAAGTGTCAAAACATCAGCCCATCATTCAATATCTCTTGGTGAAAAGCTGAACTTATGCCTTATTTAACAAACAGAGAGCCATAGTGGTCAGGCAGTCACACTGGACAGAACAAATGGCTGATGACCTGTGGTCTTTTGGGGAAGATTTGCTTTGGGTTATGATGGATATGCGGACAGGAGTGGGTTGATGTCAATGTTACAGAGCATGGTTAGTGTTGGTTACAGAGGTGGGAGTGGGACATAGCTTGGAGCGAATCCACTGAAAATTGGCTAACTCTCATAATGTGAGGCTGTCACTGACTGGCTGGCTTTCAAAGGTGTGTTTGCAGAGGCTGTCATTGATTAACTAAACAGGTTTAAGATCACATCTTACACTAATTCTTTGCCCTCAACTGGGTGCCCTACAATTTGGTTCAATTCTGGCACTAACTACCCAGAGTTAGCACAGACCACACAGGTTAGTGAGCTCAGTCCCACAAAACTGCCCCCACTTCAGACACAGTTCGAAGTCCTATGTCCTTCGGCACTCCTGCATGACTTGCTACAAATTTAGGAGTTCTCACAACACTTGCCCCTTCGAGAAAAACTCACAAAACTCAGGGAAGTGCTATACTTAAGATTACACTTTTATTATAAAGGATAAAACTCAAGATTAGCTCAATGGGACAGAAACATAGGACAAGGTTGTACAGGGAGAGGGGAGGTGAAGGACTTTCATGTTCTCTCTCCTCCTGGAATCCAGGCACACACCCCTCCCAAAACATCAATGTGCTCTTCAACCTGGAGGCTCTCTGAATCACCCTGTTCAAGAGTTTTTACTGAGGCCTCATTAAATAGCTATATATTGATTAAATTATTAACCACATGATTAAATTCAGTCTCCAGCTCCCCTGCTGTCCTCAGAGTTTGGGAGATGGGACTGAAAGTTCCAACCCTCTTATGTGTTTGGCAGGCCCTTCTGTTGAAACTTTCTGTGGGCCCACCATGAGTCACCTTGTTAGCTCAACCTCATTGTCAAAACAGGCTTATTATGAGCAACAAAAAACACTTTGATCACTCAGGAAATTCCAAAGGTTTTTGAAGCTATATGCATACCACAAGGCAAATACTAACATATATTTTGTGTCATACCACCCATGGTAATGGAATATCAACAATTTCTTAGAAGTGTGGGAGCTTATAAAATTCCCATTTCATTCTCCACCAACCAAAGCTGCTTATGAGACCTTTAGGGACTGTCCAGCTTTCCACCATTTTTGTTGTTTCCCCTTGAAAATGTGGTTTCGTTTGCAGAATTCTGATTTTTCATTGAGCTTCAGTCAGCATGATTTTACCCTATTTTTTGGCTTTGAGTCATTTGTTGTATCATTTACTGGGACAAGGATTATGGAGAATCATTTACTACTCTGGACAATAATTATTAGTTAACATTAGATGACTATGAGAAAACAGGGACAATTAAAATACTATAAAAGGGAACTGGAAGGCTCCCTGGAAGATTTTCCAGGCCTGATGAAGGAAATAAAATTACATATGAGGTATTAATTGGTCATATTCTTTGCTATCCTAGAAAAGATTTCTTCTTAGTGTTTGTTTACTAAGAAGGTCAATGTGTCCCAGATATGACAGGTCACCTCATGGAAGAGTCTGTCAGGTGACAATTTGAAACTGTCTAGTATTAGCTTAACCCCATGCATTTTACTACTCTTCTCCGAATGTGGGGCCAACCCCGAATACCTTCAAGGACTTGTTTTTCTACTCTATGAGGAGTCCTTGCTTAAAGGCTTTAGTCATTACAGCCTGTGAAGATTGTTGATCTGCTAGTGTTCTTTTCCTAGCTTCCCCATGAAGCGTTCTCTTGTATGTTTAACACAAAACAATCCAGGGCAAAACAAAAACACATGAGATCAGACTTTGTGCAAATAGTCAGACAAAAGGGAAAGAAAATAATAAGCAGATTAACTGAAAAAATATTTATCAAATATTGCAACAAAAAATTGAATGACTTTATACAAAGGCCTCTCGCTAGTTCTCTTTACCATCGATACTCCTCCAAACTAAAAGGCCTAATTGTCATATACCATGATTTTAGGCCTGATTGCCTTATGTTATATAAAGACCTACTGGTTATAAACGGTAGTGTAAAAAAAAAAGTTAGCAACAAAAATGCTACAAATTGAGGGCTCATTTAAATCAGGCTCACCTGGCAGCAAATTTGAAGAACAAATGGAATTTGGGCACAGGGTTTCTGATTAACACATGCTTATTTGTTTAAGCATCCACAGAACTATGGAAGTCATACCAGTTCAACTATTTCAAAACTAGAGAAGTAAACTGCTGCTCTGAAATACAGAATTTTGGCAAAGAGTTTGTTTTGTGTTTTATTGGGCATGGGGCAGAAGTGGGTTGTAGTCATTCTTAGAGCATGGTTTATATTGGTTACAGAAGTAGGTTACTATCAATCTTTGCAGTGTGTTTTCTGTTAGTTACCTAGGTGTGTTTTTTGTTGTTGATCACACAGGTAGGGATAGGTCAACGTCAGTTTTAGATGCATGATTTGTAGTGGATCTGTTGCCAATTGACTAACATTCAAAAGTGTAAGACTGTTACTTAGTGTTGGCTTTCAGATACAGGTTGACTGAAGTGAGTTGTCACTGACCAACTCAATACGGTTAAAGCCACCTCTGGTATTTACTTATTAACATGGTTATAGAACAGTCACTTTTATCCTAAAACTTCCAATTTTCCTAACAGGAATTACCCACTCTTTGAAAGTTTAATAAAATGGACAATGAGACTATCTGTGCCTAAGCTTTTATTTTGGGAATATTTTTGTGTGATTATTACTTCAATTCTTTAGTAGTTCCAGAACTATTAATTGCTTCGTGATTCTGATTTGATAAGTTACAGTTCTCAAAGTATTTGTCTATTTTAAATAAATTTTCAAAACTGATATTCTATAGTTGTTGAGGAATTGGTTCATGTATTGTTGAATTTGTTTCTCTGAGGGAGGGAGGAGGGTCTGGAGCTTCTTATTCTGCCATCTTGCGTACTTCACCCCTACTTTATTATCAATACATTTTTTTTTTTTTTTTTTTTTGAGGTATGCGGGCCTCTCACTGTTGTGGCCTCTCCCGTTGCGGAGCACAGGCTCCAGACGCGCAGGCTCAGTGGCCATGGCTCACGGGCCCAGCCGCTCCGCAGCATGTGGGATCTTCCTGGACCGGGGCACAAACCCGTGTCCCCTGCCTCGGCAGGCAGACTCTCAACCACTGCGCCACCAGGGAAGCCCTATTATCAATACATTTTTGATACTCAATTGTATCTTTGCTTTTTTATGTTATAATTTATGCTGTTGTTTTATTTTCTTTTTCTTTATACTACATTTAGGTATATTTTGTTACTCATTTTCTAAATTCATAAGTTGGACACTTAGCTCATTAATTTACAGACTTTCTGACTTTCTAATATATATACAAAACAATTATGTTCCCTTAAGGCATGGCTTATACAGCCCTACACATTTTGAGGTGTGTTTTATTATCACACACTTCTAATTCTTTTAAATTTAGTTTTGGTTTCTTTCTAACATGAGTTATTTGGCAATTTTTTAAAATTTCCAAGTACAAGTTAATTTTATTTATATTTTTATTATTAACTTCTAAATTTATTGCTTTGTAGTCAGAGCACATGTTCTCTATCATATCTGGCAAATTGAATAGAAAGAGTAGAAGAGAGACTTCAGTTCCAGTTTCTACCAAAATGCTGAACCAAAAACGACTACAGGATCCAGTTCCCTTCCCCCTAATGCATTTCCAGATAGATTATCCAATAACCCCAAGGGAATACGACCTCACAGGCACACAGAGAGGGAGAGAGACAAAGAGCACAACTATTTCAAAACTACAAATAAACTGGAATTCATATTCCAGTGGAAGCAGAGAAAGTAGAATAAATAACCAAATAATATAATTTAGCATAATAACTAGAAAAGATAAGTTGTTTAAAATATGCAAGAAGGATAAGAAACCATAAGAAGAACCAAGCAGAAATGTGTAGTAAATTAAATAAAGAATGTAATAGGTTATGTAGATAAATAATCCATGAAGTCTCAAATTGGAAGTTTAGTTTAAGAAATATTCCAGAAGAAATCAGAAAAGGATAAGTACATAGAAAACTTAAAGAAGAATTTAGTGATATGTTGGAGAGAAACATAAATGAAACATCCTAAATAATATTCTTAGAAAGTAAGACAAATAAAAAATTGAGAGGAGGAAATAATCAAGTAACATTTCTCAGCAATATTGCTTATTATTAGAGAAATGCAAATCAAAACTACAAGAGGTAACACCTCACACCAGTTAGAATGGCCATCATTAAAAAGTCTACAAATAATAAATGCTGGAGAAGGTGTGGAGAAAAAGGAACCCTCCTACATTGTTGGTGGGAAGGTAAATTGGTACAACTACTATGGAGAACAGTATGGAAGTTCCTTAAAAAACTAAAAATAGAATTTCCATATGATCCGGCAATCTCACTTCTGGACATATATCCAGAGAAAACCATAATCCGAAAATATACATGCACCTTAATGTTCATAGCAGCACTACTTACAAATAGCCAAGACATGGAAGTGACCTAAATGTCCATCAACAGATGAATGGATAAAGAAGATGTGGGGTATATGTGTGTGTGTGTATATATATATATATATATATGAATAAAAGTCTCAGATTGAAAGGGTTCATAGCATGGCAAAGAGGGAAGGAAAAAAAAAAGCAAACTATGCCTGGACACACTACAGTGAAATTTAAGAATATCAAAGAGAAAAAGAAAATTCCAAAAGCTTAAAAGAGAGAGCTTAGCACATTCAAAGGAGCCTACAGTATAGTTCAGACTAAACCCAGGAACTTCAGAGCTCACAGAAACCTTATATCTGAGTCTTCAGAGTTTAGCATTTCATTAGGGTAGAAGTAAGATGAGGGACTAAATTTTTTAGGAAACTTGGAAAAGAAAAGTTTCTGTTCCTATCTGAAACTAAGCAGCTTAGATAAAGTGTAAGCCCTTGAGACTGTTTTCACTTTAATAAATTCCAATAACTAGTATGACTTGTTAGTGAGTTGGCCAAACCCTTCCAATTTGCCAGAGATTTCCACAACTCCCTACTTTAGACTTAGCCAGTCCAATCCATACACCTATTCTTGCCTGCTTGACCTCTCATTTACATTTAAATCCCTGTAAATGATTAAGAACTCGGATTCTGAAGTTAGACGCCTAGGTTCTAACCCAAGCTCTGTCATTCACTGTGTAATTCTGGGTAAATTACTTAACTCCCTCTATTCTTCAGTTTCAATATCTTTAAAACGGGACAATTATAGTAGTGTCGTCCCTTGGTATCCATGGGGGATTGGCTCCAAGACACCCTCAGATACCAAAATCAAGTCCTTTACATAAAATGGCATAGTATTTGCGTATAGCCAACACCCATCCTTCCAGATACTTTAAATCATCTCTGGATTACTTATAATATAAAATACAAGGTAACACTATGTAAATAGTAGTAAATGCAAGGTAAATAGTTGCTGGTGGGCAGGAAATTAAGTTTTTGGAAATTTCTGGAAAATTTTTAAAGAATATTTTAAGCTTGAGGTTGGTTGAATCAGAGGATGTGGAACCCATGGATAGGAAATGCCGACGGTACCTACTTCCTAGAGTTGCTGGGAGAAGCGGGTGTTCAATGAAAGTGAAGCACTTTAAACAGAGCCTGGCATACAGTAAGCAATAGATATTGTCTAATGTTATTATTGATATTAAACAATTAGATGAAGAAAATTGCTGAAAGCGACTACTTGAAAGAAACGATGGCAAAAACCAAAAACTCAAAGAATTTTGTCCTGAGACCAAACAGTGACATCAGGTCTTTAGTGATGATCAAAACCAGCACAAAACTAGCAGCAGTGATATCCTGAGATATGAAAATGAAAAGAATTTTGAGATAATCTGATGTTGAGATATTTTGAGATAATCTGGTGTTGTCACAGCCTCAGAAAGTCGTGCCACACTCCTTCACGTGGAGGTGTACCCAGTCCCTCTTTCTGGGCTTCCATCAGAGAGTGGTTCTCTCTCATCTCATCTTGTCCCAGAGTAAAGAGCTTCTGCGCACGTACTGCCTCAAGTCCTTTCTCTGATGTGCTCTCCCGTGAGGTGAGTTTTACTCATCTCAGCCTCTCAGTACTGCTGAAAACCAAGCAGAGCAGGCATCTGTACAACCTCTTTAAACATATAATAAATTCACTGTCGAGTGGTAGAAGATTTAGCATGTTAAGAACAATATGGCACAAATTGAATTTTGAAATGTTTGAAATTTTGGCTTCTGACCATCTTCTCTTGTTTTTCATTATAGGCCTATCAAGAGTGCCTGAGGGAAAAACAAATTCTGCTGAAATCCTAAATCTGGATTATTACTTGAAAAGTTTTTCTATTGATAGATAAACCTGGTAGTGAATGTGGGTGGTGTCCTTAAGGACATCCAGAAATGGATTAAGTGTGTGTGTGAGAGAAAGAAAACTCATGGATGACTACTAAATTTTTAACTTAGCAACTAGATGAAATGAATGGTAATGCTATTTAATAAGATGGCATAAACTTGGGGAGGAACCAATCTGGGCCTGAATAATGATTATCTTAAACTAATAAACAAATTTAAGTTTATTAATTTATTGAATAACATGATAATGTAACACACATTGTCTGTACTAGTACTAGTAAAATTCTCAGACCTATTGAAAATAGAACTGGGCCTGAATCTAGCTCTCTACTATTAAATGGGACAATAGGAAATTAATTTATGTAAAATACGTCACTTATCACATTAAATAAATGATGTCCAATTATATAATGGTGGCTTTATAGTTTCACAGCACTAAAATTCTTTTCATTTTTATAATTTCATGAAGGTAAAATATATGAACAGAAGTTTCTAATTTTCACTTGTAATATGTCTATACATTTTTCCTTTATTGTTAGCACTTTTTGTGTCCTAGTAAACACACTGTTGCCTACTGCAGGGTATTTCTGAGATGATTAAAATGTTCTGACCTGCTCTGTCCGCATGGAGTATATCTACACACATGTACTGACTGAGTACTTAAATGTGACTAGTGTGACTAAAGAATTGACTTTTTAATTTGTTTTTTAACAACTGATGACTAGCGGCTATTATATTGGACCCTGGAATTGATTTTTGTGTGTGACATTAAGTAAATGTCAAGGTACTTTTTCTCTATATAAATATCCAATGGCTAAAGCACATTTTTTATAAGACCATGCTTTCCTTCTTCATTGCAGAGTTGCTTTTTTCATAAAACAGAGGACCTTAATATGTGGGTTTTTTTTTATAGATTCTCTACTCCTTTTCTACTAGCACTTGCAGCACTTTGTATAACTGGTAGGATTTTACAAAGATAAATCCCATGGTAGTTTCTATTCTGTTTCTAGTTCTCATCAGAGCACATTCCATTTTGCCATATGTCTGACTGGTTCAAAGACTTTATTAGATCACATATTCAATGTTTCCTTGATCAGTAAGGATAGAAGTAATAGAAAGTCTGAGATAACAGGCAATGTCATTAATAAAATGACATCGTTAAAGTGTCATTAATAAAATGGCATCCTTTGCTCAAGATCATAGAATTATTTTGGTATGTGGAAAGAAGCTGTAAGACTGGGTAGAGAAAGTCATTAGTAAAGAGTAGAGACTGGTAGTTTTGAGAAGCTTTGATAATCTTGGAAACCCTCTTAAATCTTATATGGGTATTGTAGGTATCATTTGTTATGAAACAGAGATAATTATTTCCTTAAATATTAAATTGTATGCTTTGAAATTATTTAGTTATAATAGCATCTGTTAGGAAAAGTAAGGACCATTAAATTTTTAAATTGAAACTTCTGTGCAACGAGAGGTTTGAAACAATACCCTCTCCTAAGCTGAACTACACAGAAAAGGCAAGTAAATCCTAAATTATTGGCCAAGGTACGAATTATTGATGTTCTAGACTCTGACAAATCTTATGCCATTTTAGTTGTTTGGTTATTTTCTTTGGAGAGATATGTGAGAAATTAGATTGTTTCTTTAAATAAATGGCACTTTGGAAAGAGAGCTCTTATTTTCACCCGATTTCCCTTTGGGGACAGACAGTATACTTTCACGAAGAAGTTTATAAACAAAATCCTGTATTTGGTGAGTAGTGAACGCCAATGGTGACAATGTACAGGCTATGAATCAAGTTCTATTCTATAATTATCGATATAATCATCAATATTTTCCATTTGTAATTAACATCAATATCCTTTTAATAGGTACCTTTAAGTGAACATAAGTAAGAAAATGACTATATTTTCTTTATAAATTAATTTCTGCTTTAACATATCTTGTTCATAACCAGCGTGGAGGTTTTGTAATGTTGCTCCTTAGCAAACACACACACACACACACACACACACACACACACACACACAGCACTAAGTTATTTTTCCATTAGTTTAAGTCATGATTATCACTTTGGGGAATGCTTAATTGATTTAAAAATATAAGTAAAACTTTCAAATATTTTTGCTTAATGAATTCTCATCATGGTTTCTGATTTAATTACAAAGAGGTAAAATGCTTCCACCATAGACTAAAAATAACCCAAACTGTCTCCATTTCTACAAAATACCATACAGGATGTATATGCCTTTTTTCTTAGGTGTTTAAACATGCCACAGCAGGAAAATCACTGGAAGGAGGCAGGAGACCTTGATTTCTCTTTGTGGAGCCAGTATAAAGCTGATACCAAAACACTTGAGTAAAGAAATGCCACCTTCATTTACTTCTTTAAACCAAAATAAAAGTTCTGTAAGCTTTTGTACCCACCTGACTGTCAGGTGATCTGACCTTCATCATTATCAGGGCCTACACAGTGCCAAAAACCTGAGACATGCTTGGTAAGGTCTAGAAAACTAACTTCTCTTTTATTTTTTTCTCTTGTAAAAATGAGTATAACGGGATATCAGAATATTACCCTTCCTTCTTCAGTTTCCACTGAGGTCCCAATAAGTTATCATATATCAATGTGTGAGATAATTCTGCATATGAAACTTTTCATAGGAAATAGCCAAGAACCTGACTACTGCTCTTTTTACCTACTAGAAAATACAGCAAAGTCCAGAAGGTGGAAAAAGGAGGACTTGTGAGTGAGATAGAGAGAACTCTGAACGGAATCCATCTCTTGTCCAGGAAATCTTGAGAGCAATTAAAAGGCTGGCAAACTGTTTGTGTGGGGAAGCCTAGATTCAGGGGAGAGCTGCATGCCCAGAGTTTATTCAGTTTTATTCGGCAAAGGATTCACAAGTATTTCCTATATCCAGTAGTGGGCCATGCAAGATGGAGGGATCATTGGGGGTCCTGTTCAATGGGGCTGTGGGGAAGAGAGCAGAAATATCAGCAGAAAGAGACTGGATGGGTACAAAAAGATACCCAGGGATGAGACAAGAGTCCCAATAACCAGGCGAGGAACAGGACACGCATCCACTAGGGAGAGCAGGATTCTGCCTGCTGGGTTCACATTAAGTTCCCCATAAAGCTCCACCAAAGAGATTTCATTTTAGTATTTGCCAGCCCCAGAGGATAGAAAGCCCTCAGTGTGAAGTGAGAAGTGTCCCCCTACCTGTCCCCCCAGCACAGACACCTACCTTTCCTCTTCCCAACCATTTTAGATCCTGATTGGTGTAAAGAGGAGCAAGGAACAATTGGAGGCAGAGGACTCATGGTCTCTTCTTTGTTGGCTTTTCGCTGAAGGCTGGTTTCTGCTGCAAAAGATGAGATTAAATGCTAGGTTAGGTTTGGATTGGCACTATTTACTGAAATGAGGCTGTACTTGCAACTTCTAACAAAAAGGCATTCTATTAACTAAAAATCAGCAGAAAAACCCTGCAACTAACTGAAGTTTTCACTGTGGGATAGGGGAGCATTATTCTCCACTGAATAAAGTTTAAGGGAGACAAAATTTAAGGGAATTAAGCATATGGAGTATACCAGTTACATGGATAATAATAACTCTCTGCCTATTTTATGACTATTTTTATTAAATAAGTTATCATTTGTTAAAGCTTTAAAAAATATGTCAAGATCACTGTACAGCTGCTATCATTCAGGCTCATTGAAAAGATTACTTTATTAAGCACCTATAATATGTGAGGGATTGACCAGTCTTGGATGTATAGAGCATAGACTACATGAGAGAGGGTAAAGGAAAATAAGTGTAATAGCAAGTTTGGACAAGAATGAAAGGAACCTTAAGTATGTCATCTAATGTGTAGAACTTAGAAATAACATGATCAGAACTGCTTTGGGAAGGTTATTCTGACAACAATTTGTAGATTTAATTGGCACAAGGGAATGCTCAGAAAATTATATTTCAAGTTCACATTTAAATGTTACTTTTCTTTGAAAATTTTCCTCTTTCCTGCAAGAAAAAATTATTGATATTATTCTTTCATTGTCTTATACTAGTAGTTTAATATTTTTTTGCATTATATTGCAATTGGGTGCTAACCAGTCTTCAATTTCAAGTTTTACAGAACTCCCTCTCTGTAACAGTTTTGTCTTCAAAGAAGTTTGAAATAACATATACTAGATACACCTGTTGAAGAATCCCCATGCATAATAAATGTTCTCAGAAGTGCAGTTAAGAAACCTATTTAACTAGTTTTGATTCAAAGTTATCCAAATTTATATAATCACTGAACTTTTTTATAGATTTATCTATTTCTTCCCGGATTCTGAGATCTGTGAGGACTGAGGCTATACTTTATTTAATCTACATACGAATTAAAAATGAAAAAAATTATAACTGCAACTTAACTCAGGGTTGTATTCTAGAGAAAGTAAATAGTATTAAAGGATAAGATAACATTGTTCATCAGAGAATCCTGGAAGGTTAGGATAGGCAAAAATGAATGTCGAGCTGAGTTTGGAACAAGATCTTGGAGAGAGATGACATGTTCTAATAGAAGGATAGGTAATTGTGACTCCTAGTGACAATCCACAAAGGGTAGTTGGAAGGATGAGTAAAAAACATGTAGGGAAGTCACAGCCTGAGTGGGCAGAAATAAAACAGGAAAATTTTAAGAAAAGGAATGTGTAATATATTCTTTAAACATAATTATATGCTGTGATGTAAACCCCTCTACCTTTCTAAATCACCAGAAACATCTACAAAGTTCCACGTTAACGCTGGTATTGCTGTGTGAGTGAAAAAGTGAATGGGAAAAATCCATTACTTGTTTCTAAAAAGTCTGTTGAGAAGTAACAAAAATGGTTTAGCATACGAACATCTGAGTTAGAGATTAGCATGGGAAGTCAGCCCTATAAATTTGCACAGTATGTCTTGAGGAGAGAGTTGACTTTTCTACAGGACCCAGAATAAGACTTCAAGGAACTCTTATCTAACATATTTTATTTATTGAGAGGCAGGTTGACTTTAGCTGACATGTGCTAACAGGAATGCCTAATATTTTATCATATATATAAATAAATGTAAATTTAAAATATTAAAATTTTGGGGAAAATCACATATCCGTTTAATAGTTTTTACTTACACAATATATGAATACATTCTCATTGCAAAAATATTTTTTAAATACTTTTAAAATTTTTAAAAATTTAAATATTTTAAAATTAAAAGTCCCTTCATGTCACTTCTCTAATCTTAGGTCACGGAAAAAACTAGTTTACTTTCTCATTATTTCTATATATGTATTGAGCCATATGAAATTTGTAGATTGTAGATTGAAAATAGCTGAGTATTAGCAATTTCAAATGACTCAAACCAACATTTTAATTTTGAATATTAAAAAAATACTATTCTACTCTACATATATAACAGAATTTCATTTTCATCATTTAAATGTCTTTAAAAGAACTTTCCATTATAGGTCGTAAAGAATAATTCTTTTTAACTAATGAATGATATTCTGTGGTGTAGAATTAGCTAGTCTCTCAATAATTAACTTTTAGATTGTGGTACTTTTTTCACTGTAATTTATTGTACATACGTCCTTGAACAAATGAGTGTTTCCCTAAGGTAAATCCTAGAATTGAATTATTAGGTCCCTAAGAATTCATATTCTTTTTTTACTAGATATCACCAAATGTCAGTACTTATTTACCATCCCAGAAAAATGTGATGTACTTTTCCACAGTATTAATACTTGATACTTTCCCATTAAATTTTGGGGGTCATTTTTAAAGTTAAACAGATCTTCAATGACTTCAATTTATGTTCTCCTTATTATTAGTGAGAATGAACATACACACTGGCTATTTGAAGTATCTCCTGTAAGTTCTGCAGAAAAATATGTTCTTCCCCTTACCTAAAAAATCCAAGACTTTTAAATATGAACATTTTCTAACTACTCAAAGCACTTATGTGTAGAAAGGAAATGGCTTTTATATGTAATGCCTTTACTTTTACAGATGATTTAAGCTGTTAAATTCTTGGCAAGTGTTATTTTCAACTTTCCCTCTCCTCTCCAAATACGATCAGTTATAATTTATTAACTCAATAAGCATTTGAGGTCTTAAATGTGTTTCCTAAAAATGAATTATTTCTCTTTTAAATAAAACATTTTCATTCTGGGCCAGAAAATAACCATAGAATTTCACATCTGCTGGTGTTCACTTTAAAATAAACTTTATGAATTTTGATAAAGTTTCTAGAAATACATTAACGTGAGGATGTTAAAACAAACCTTCCATTCAAACTTCTGACTTAACACAGGTAGGTTTTGTTTCTTCCTGAACTGAATGGGTGTGCTAACTAGTACTCCTTGGCCTCCAACATTCCATCCCGAGTGCATCCTTTGCTAGTGCAAAGACAGAGGTTTCACAGATTTTAATACCTGGGCTCAGGTTTCAAAATTGGGCTGAAAATGGAGTAAGAGTGACCTTTAGTGGCCACTCTGAGTAATCACAAAGGGATGTAATCTGTCTCAGGGGGATAGATGGACAAGTCTGTTTGCTGGGCTACTAAAAGCAGAAACATAGTAAGTTAGAACTGCTAACTATCACACATTTTATGTTATTCTTTCCTAGCAGAAGATCAAAACCTTGTGAGTTCAGACAGCTGAACACGTGCATTTTTAATTGGTAAATGGAAATCTAGTCACACCTATTAATGAGGGTTAGGACCTTCAATACCTACATTCCCCACACAGATTGGAAAAGTACCATTTAATTGAAGCAAAAATCCTTTGCTTTCCACAGATTGGTAAAAGCCACCTGGTAATCTTCTAAACTTCAGAACTAAGCCCCAGTAAGAAGAGTTACTTGTTAGCACTGATTTTGATCTTGGAAAAGGGAGTCCTCTCCCACTTAAAATTAAAGTCACTTATTGATGAGAATTAAATGCTCAAATAGTACTTTGCCCCCCTTTTGCTAAGAGACATCAGTATCTACTTCTTTTCTTTTTTAACATCTCTATTGGAGTATAATTGCTTTACAATGTTGTGTTAGTTTCTGCTGTATAACAAACTGAATCAGCTATACGTATACATGTATCCCCATATGCCCTCTCTCTTGCGTCTCCCTCCCTCCCACCCTCCCTACACCCCTCTAGGTCATCACAAAGAACTGAGCTGATCTCCCTGTGCTGTGCAGCTGCTTCCCACTCGCTATCTATTTTACCTTTGGGAGTGTATATATGTCATTGCTACTCTCTCACTTCATCCCAGCTTACCCTTCTCCCTCCCCGTGTCCTCAAGTGCATGCCCTTAGGTTCATCAGACCATTTTTTTTTTAGATTCCATATATATATGTTAGCATATGGTATTTGTTTTTCTCGTTCTAACTTACTTCACTCTGTATGACAGACTTTAGGTCCATATACCTCACTACAAATAACTCAATTTTGTTTCTTTTTATGGCTGAGTAATATTCCATCGTATATATGTGCCACATCTTCTTTATCCATTCATCTTTCGATGGACTCTTAGGTTGCTTCCATGTCCTGGAACATCTCTTGTATTTTCTCCATTCTATTTCCAAGATTTTGGGCCATCTTTACTATCATTACTCTGAATTCCTGTTCAGGTAGACTGCCTATTTCCTCTTCATTTGTTTGGTCTGGTGGGTTTTTACCTTGCTCCTTCATCTGACGCGTATTTCTCTGTCTACTCATTTTGTTTAACTTACTGTGTTTGGGGTCTCCTTTTTGCAGGCTGCAGGTTTGTAGTTCCCGTTGTTTATGGTTTCTGTCCCCAGTGGGTGAGGTTGGTTCAGTGGCTTGTGTAGTCTTCCTGGTGGAGGGGTCTGGTGCCTGTGTTCTGGTGGGTGGGGCTGGATCTTGTCTTTCTGGTGGGCAGGTGGTGTGTTTTGTGGTGTGTGAACTTAGTATGATTTTAGGCAGCCTCTGTGTTAATGGGTGGGGTTGTGTTCCTGTCTTGCTAGTTTTTTGGAATGGGGCGTCCAGCACTGGTGTTTGCTGGCCATTGGGTGGAGCTGGGTCTTAGGGTTGAGACAGAGATCTCTGGGAGAGCTCTCACTGATTGATATTACATGGGGCCAGGAGGTCTCTGGTGGTCCAATGTCCCGATCTAGGTGCTCCCACCTCAGAGGCACAGGCCTGACACCAGGCCGGAGCACCAAGACCCAGTCAGCCTCATGGCTCAGAAGAAAAGGGAGGAAAAAAGAAAGAAGAAAAATAAATAAATAAATTTTAAAAAACTATTAAAAAAAAAGAATAAAAAAAAAGAAGAGAGCAACCAAACCAATAAACAAATCCACCAATGATAACAAGCACTAAACGCTAAACTAAGATAAACATAAAAATCAGAAACAATTCAGTTGCAGACAGACTCCAAGTCTACAGTTGCTCCCAAAGTCCACCACCACAGTTTTGGGATGACTCGTTGTCCATTCAGGTATTCCACAGATGCAGGGTACATCAAATTGATTACGGGGATTTAATCCGCTGCTCCTGAGGTTGCATGGAGAAATTTCCCTTTCTCTTCTTTGCACAGCTCCTGGGGTTCAGCTTTGGTTTTGGCCCCATCTCTGCGTGTAGGTCACCCTCAACCAGTTCCCCGCCCAGACAGGAGGCGGTTAAAGCAGCGGCTGATTAGGTGGCTCTTGGTCATTCAGGCTGGGGGGAGGGAGGGGTACGGTAGTTATAATTGGAATGTGGGGTGAGCCTGTGGCGGAAGAGGCTGGTGTGACATTGCAACAGCCTGGGGTGTGCTGTGTGTTCTTCTGGGTAAGTTGCTCCTCGATCACGGGGCCCTGGCAGTGGCCGCACAGGCTCCTGGGGTGAGTGGTGTGGATAGTGACCTGTGCTTGCATACAGGATTCTTGGTGACTGCAGCAGCAGTGTTAGCATTTCATGCCTGTCTCTGGGGTCCGAGCTGATAGCTGCGGCTCGTGCCCTTCTCTGAAGCTCATTTAGGTGGTGCTCTGAATCCCCTCTCCTCCCACAGCCCAAAACAATGGTCTCTTGCCTTTTAGGCAGGTCCAGAGTTTTTCCCAGACTCCCTCCTGGCTAGCTGTGGTGCACTAGCCCCATTCAGGCTGTGTTCATGCAGCCAACCCTAGTCCCCTCTCTGGGATTTGACCTTTGGAAGCCCGAGCCAGAGCTCCCAGCCCCCACTCATCCCGGCGGGTGAGCGGACAAGCGTCTCAGGCTGGTGAGTGCTGGTCGGCACTGATCCTCTGTGCGGGAATCTCTCTGCTTTGCCCTCTGCCCCTCTGTTGCTGCGCTCTCCTCCGTGTCTCTGAAGCTTCCCCAACACCCACCCCCGGTCTCTGCCAGTGAAGGGGCTTCCTAGTGTGTGAAAACTTTTCCTCCTTCATAGCTCCCTCCCAGAGGTGCAGGTCCCATCCCTATTCTTTTTACTCTGTTTTTCCTTTTTCTTTACCCTACCCAGGTTCGTGGGTATTTTCTTGCCTTTTGGGACGTCTGAGGTCTTCTGCCAGTGTTCAGTAGGTGTTTTGTAGGAGTTGTTCCACATGCAGATGTATTTTTGATATATTTTTGGGGAGGAAGGTGATCTCCATGTCTTACTCCTCTGCCATCTTGAAGGTTCCCCCAGTATCTATTTTTATTATTCCACCTTAAAATAGAATATCTCCATAATTAAGTCATTTGACTCATCTATACTCAGGTACTGCTTTTTTAATAACTTAGTTTATCTTCAGTGGACGTACTTCCCAGTCAAAGATATGTCAAAATAAAGACAAATTCCTGTAATATTCTTATTAAAATCATGTGGTAGCCTTTTTTTTAAACAAGGACTTTCAGTGTTATAAGTACTCTGTACATTCATATAAATGCTTTCAAAAAAACACTGTACTTTGTTGTAATAAATTGTAATATTAATTATTCATGTTATTAAAATTTCCAAAAACCTTCTTCTGACAAAATTCATTGTTGTGTTTAATGATAGACTTTCATATGAAAGGAAAATCAGGAATGGGTAACACTTTAAGACAGAGTCGAGTTTTCTGAATCAGTGTCTTTTAGACTGACCCATTCTAAAAATGCATGACATTTATAAAACACAAAGGATGATAAAAAGCAACGTGGTTTCATGGAAAGGCCATCAGATTGAGAATTATGAAATTATACTTTTGCTCTTATTTGGCATATCAGTTTGCTTCCAGGTATTTAACAAATGAGGATACTAACTGAATTAAATGACAGTACGATTTCTTTGAAAATAATACAATATACATGCATATTATAAATTTGAGATAAGTATAACTAAAAAATTGAATGGATAATTAAAATCTATTTTTGATACTTCCTTTAAGATACATACACACATTTATATATACACATATGTATGTATTTATACACATACATATACACAAATATATGTATATATGTAAATACAAATTCTGACTCAATGATTGTTCCATTATCTATTACTATGAAACAAATCTCCCCCAAATCAAATAACATAAAATAACTTTTAGTATGTTTACAATTTTGCCAGTGAAGAATTGAGGCAGAGAACATCAGGGATGACTGTTCTCTACTTCAGGATGTCTGGGGCCTCAAATTGGGTAGCTCTAAATGTTGGAGATGACTAAGATGGCTTTACTAGTGCCATCTTGATTTTGTCTGTCAGCTGTTTCCTCAATTCTTCTCCATATGGCCTCTCCATGTGACTAGCTTGGGATGCCTTATAGCATAGGAGTATCAGATTGCTTGTGTGGTGGTTCAGGATTCCAAGAAAAAATGTTTCAGGAGACACATTTGTCATCAAAGCATACTGAATTTATAGTGAGGGACCTACACCCCATATCTTGATGGGAGGAGTGTCACAGACTTTTTGACCACCTTTAATCTAACACAAACATGAAAAATTTATGTCTTTGATAAATTTTAGCTACTCCACATAGCTGGAGGAATTCCAGGGGTCTATTTCATTCTTATGCCAGAATTCATAAACTGGATAATAAACCAACTGCGTACTTCCATTATTAGCAGTAACATTAAGGCAACGTGATGACAGAATGCAATAAATCCATAGATAAATTTAAAAACTGTGATTGGTCTTAAGGAATCTTTATTTTTTCAAATTTCCATTTTCTCATTATCTTTTCTCCAGATTCCAGATGTTCTAGGAGGAAGCATCATTACATCATTCCCTGCTTTTTAGGAGCTTCAGAAACCAAAAGCCAAATACCAACTACCCACTGTTTTATTTTATTTTATTTTTTTTTTTGCGGTACGCGGGCCTCTCACTTCCGTGGCCCCTCCCGCTGTGGAGCACAGGCTCCGGACGTGCAGGCTCAGAGGCCGTGGCTCACGGGCCCAGCCGCTCCGTGGCATGTGGGATCTTCCCTGACCGGGGCACGAACCCGTGTCCCCTGCATCGGCAGGCGGACTCTCAACCACTGCGCCACCAGGGAAGCCCAAACTACCCACTTTTACTCTCATTTTTGTGGCTATTATTAAATATTTGCAGCCAGTTAATTGAGCTAGCATTGGGAATATAGCAATCACATATATGTTTCTTTATTTCCATAATAGGAATATTTGGGATTTGGGGAGCCAAATGAATAATAATAATAATAATACTCTTTTTTTCCTCACCGAGTTTGGAATGACTTACAACATAAATGTGAGAGTTAGACTGATGAGATTAAAATGTCAACTTTATTACTAATAAACCTAATTTTAAAATGTGACTAAGTTAAGCTAAATCAGCTTGCTCTCCTACATCCTCCTGAGTTGAACTAGTCCCTGGAACTTCAGACCTTCTTGGCAAGCTTGTTGCATGCCAGAAGCAATTGCTGCATGGGCAAAGGATAGATCCCAAAAATAGAGAGGGAGGCTGAGCCACACATACCCATTCTTTTCTCTCATATTCACCAAGTGGGAAATTTTGAGGAGTAAGGTTTCCTTCTGTGTTATTATTGGCAACCAAAATCTAAAACAACAAACAAGATTTCCAAGTATCCATTTTCAAAGCTCTCTCTTCATAGCACGCATTTGTTTTAAAAAGCATTATTTTATTCACTGAAATGGAAAAGGTTTCACAGCAGAGGTCAGAAAATTTGGATCACAGGTCTTTTTTAAGGGAAAATGTACAATTAATCTTCAGGTACTAATATCTCACAAGATAGGATTCAAGACAAGAAACGATCAAAAGAAACAAAGATGATCTTTACATACTGGTAAAAGGAACAATAAAGGGGGAAGATATAATGGTTCATCATGATGACGTATTCCATAATATAGCTTCAAAATATATAAAGTTATAACTAACAGAAATGCATGAAGAAATAGAAATAACCATTGAGGTTAGAGATTTTTAATATAATCTTTCAAAAACTAAGAAAATCAAGCAGAATAAAAAAGAAAAAAGGGAAACATAGCAGGTATAAATAATATGAACTATTAGATATTTACAAACCTCTGAACTTAATAAAGAAAGAATACACTTTTTAACCATACATAGGTAATTTATAAAAATTAACCTCTACTACCACTCAAAACAATATTGAACAAATTTGAAGACATAAATAGCATATAAATTATGTTCTTTGGCCATAATAGAATCAAATTAAAATTTAAAAACAAAAAGATATCTAACAAAATTTCTCTTTTATGAAAACAAAAATCACATATTCTCGAGATCAAAAGAGAAATAATGTGGAAAATTGTGAAATATTTAGACCTCAAGGATAAAATGTATATGACAGCTAGATGGTACTTAGAAGAAAACTTTGACCTTTATAAGCATAAGTATTTTTGAGGAAGTTAGAATTAACTCAAAGAAATACCAAAAAAGGGGAATAATAAAGATTATTAGGAAAAAAACTTGTTAGTAAATTTGAATACTTAATTAAGGGGGATAAACTATGGAGAAAAATATAAAATACCCAAAAGGTACAAGAAGGAATAAAAAACTTAAACACAACAGTGAGAATTAATGAAATTGAAGTTGTAACCATAGTCTTAGCCTCCCACAAACTTCTCA
This sequence comes from Neophocaena asiaeorientalis asiaeorientalis, assembly GCF_003031525.2. Classification (NCBI taxonomy): domain Eukaryota; kingdom Metazoa; phylum Chordata; class Mammalia; order Artiodactyla; family Phocoenidae; genus Neophocaena; species Neophocaena asiaeorientalis. The sequence continues at coordinate 3,082,932 of NW_020173215.1, forward strand.
AAATCCAGATTGTTTTACATTAATTCCTCAAATTTTTCTCAAAATAGCTTGATGTTTCTCAAATATTTTAAAAATAGTTATTTTTATATTAGATATGTGTTTCTGGAAAATAAAAAGCTGCAAAAGCTGCCCAGCTTATTCTATAGGGTAAGTATGATCTTGATTCTACAACTAGCAAGAACAACAATAAAAAAAAAAGTAAGTACATGTTAAATAATTTATCTTAGGAACAGAGAGGCAAATATTCTAAACAAAATATTTACTAGGTAAGTCTAACAATATATCACAAAATATACCATAATCAAGTGGCATTCTTCCCCCTGGGAATGAAAAGATGATGGATAGCAGGAATTCCTTCAGTGTAAATACCTTCATTGATAAACCGAGGGAGAAAAATCATATGAGTATCTTAAAAGACAGAAAAATTAATTTGATAATAAGGACCTACTATATAGCACTGGGAACTCTACTCAATACTCTGTAATGGCCTATATGGGAAAAGAATCTAAAAAAGAGTGGATATATGTATATGTAAAACTGATTCACTTTGCTGTACACCTGAAACTAACACAACATTGTAAATCAACTATACTGCAATAAAAATTTTTAAAAAATAGAAAAATTAATTTGATAAATTTTAACATATATTGACAATAAATAATTAGAAAATCTAGGATTAAAAATAAATTTTCTTCAGTTTTAAAAAAGTTTCATATAACAAAGCACCAGTAAATATTGTACTTGTTGGGGAAATTTCAGATGTATTTCCTTTAATGTTAGGCCTACACATAAAACAAATATGTCCTCTATCATTGTCACTGTTTAACTTAGGACTAGGTTTTGGTCAACACCCAAAATTTTAAAAAAAGGAAATAAAATAAAAGGTTTAAGTCTTGGAGGGAAAGATAATTGTAACATGTTCTTACATATGATTACTTATAAAGAAAAGCCAAAAAAATCATTAGAAAAAAATTAGAACAAGAAAATTCAGTACATTTTCTGGGCACAAGATTGACTTAGGTTAAAACCCAATTGCATTTGTCTATTACAGAAATAGGCGGCTGGGAAATATAGTTTCCAGGAATTTACCTAATAAAGGTCATATAAAACTTCTATGGAGAAAATTTTTAAGTTTAAATAGAATAAAGGGCAAAGGATTTAAGTGCCAATTTACAGACGAAGATTACAAAAGGTTAAAAAGCATATGAAGCATACACTCAAACTCATTAGTAAATGACAAAACTCAAATTAAAAGAATTCTAGATATAAAACTATAGCTATAGATTATATCTATCAATATTTACTTATACAATCAGTTTAGCAAAATCTTAAAAACTGCAAACGCAAAATACCAGTAACTATAAGGGTTATAGGTACCCTTCATGCATTGCTGGTAGGAGTTATAGACTCCTACCTCCCAGACAGCCATTCTGAAGAATAATTGGCAAAAAGAAATGCATATTCCATGACCCTCAAACTTGCTTCCAGATTTATATTCTAGAGAATATAAAGGTAATATGTACACATGGTGATATGTACAAAACTTTGTCAGAAGTAATTTGTGTGTTCTTTACTGATAGAACTGTTAGGTAAAATATGGTGAGTACACACTTTAGAATACTGTGCATCACTCAGAGGTCTCAGACTACATATACAAATAGAAACAAACATGCATAAATCTTAAAAGCATAGTGATGAGTAAAATAAGAAAAATAATAAGTATATGTATATTATTATTTAGTTACATATTATATTTACATAGTAATATTTATTAAATATATGTACATTAAGTTAAAATACATGAACACAAAATAGTAATACATATTCTACAAGAAAAAAATCTACTACATTAAAGGCATTAGAATAGTTGCTTACTGTAGATGGTAAGGCATGGAGATAAAAGGGTTAATAAATAATACAGAAGAGGGGACATCTATGGACTTATTACAATTGTGTCACAAACAGAGGAGGGTGACTAACCCAAAGCTATGCACTTGACATCTAAGGGGAAAAAAGATTTTAGATAAGCAGTGAACCTCTACATGGTTAAAAAATAAGAGATTTTTACTGCAACTTTTCATCTGGTACAAAGTATTGTGGAGCTTTATTATTTTAAATAATTGAATAAAAATCCATTTAACAGGAGCTTCATAAACTACAATGCTCTGAAAGTGAAAAATGGAGAAAAGGACCACTATCTACCTCTGTAGGATAGAGATCCCCAACTCTTCTCCCAAATGTGATATGTAACTAACTATCTGGCATACTTACAGAGTGAGGGCACCAGCACTGATCATATATTAAAAGTTATGACATGTTAGTACTTTCTTATAATTGTGACACTCGAATGGATCATTTTGTGCACCCCCTCACTTTGAAGACTACTATTCTAAAGAAGCATCAGCAAGGGCTTCCCTGGTGGTGCAGTGGTTGAGAATCTGTCTGCTAATGCAGGGGACACGGGTTCGAGCCCTGGTCTGGGAAGATCTCACATGCCACGGAGCAACTAGGTCCGTGAGCCACAACTACTGAGCCTGCGTGTCTGGAGCCTGTGCTCCGCAACAAGAGCGGCCGCGATACTGAGAGGCCCGCGCACCGCAATGAAGAGTGGCCCCCGCTTGCCACAACTAGAGTAAGCCCTCGCACAGAAATGAAGACCCAACACAGCCAAAAATAAATAAAAAGCCAAGCATTTGAAGCTCTTTAAAGAAAAAAAATAAAAAAAAAAAAGAAGCATCAGAGAATCTGATGAACTAATTTGATAAATGATTTTACATGTGTATGTGAATGTGTATATACAATCAGCTGCTGATAATTATAATTTTTAGAGAAATACAAAGAATAACTCATTCTACTTTATTTTGCAAATGCTCTCAAAGAATATGCAGTTGAATAAAATTCGACATCCATTCATTATAAAAACTCTCACCAAAGTGGATATAAAGAAAACATATCTCAACATAATAAAAGCCATTTATGATAAACCCACAGGCAACATAATACTCCATGGTGAAAAGCTGGAAGCATTCCTGATAAATTCTGGAACAAGATAAGGATGCTCACTCTCACCACTTCCATTCAACATACTATTGGAAGTCTTAACCACAGCAATCAGACAAGAAAAAGAAATAAAAGGTCTCCAAATTGGAAGGGAAGAGGTAAAATTGTCTTTATATACAGGTGATGTGATACTCTATATCAAAAACCCTAAAGACTCCACACGGAAGTTATTAGAACTAATTAATGAATTCAGCAAGGTAGCAGGATATAAGATTAATATACAGAGCTATGTTGCATTTCTTTACACTAACAATGAAAGATCAGAAAAAGAAAGTAAAAAAAAAATCACCTTCAAAATCGTTTAAAAAAACATAACCTAGGAATAAACCTAAGGAGGTAAAAGAGCTATACACTGAGAATTGTAAAACACTGATAAAGGAAATTGAAGATTATTCGAAGAAAGGAAAAGATATTCCATGCTCTTGGATGGCTATGCTGTCCAAAGCAATCTACAGATTTACTGCAATCCCTATCAAGTTACCCATGATGTTTTTCACAGAACTAGAACAAATAATACTAAAATTTATATGAAACCATAAAAGACCCAGAATTGCCAAAGCAATCTTGAGGGAAAAGAACAAAGCTGGGAGCATAATGCTCCCAGACTTCAGACAATACTATAAAGCTACAGTAATCTAAACAGCATGGCATTGGCACAAAAACAGACATATAGATCAAGGGAACAGAATAGACAGCCCAGCTATAAACCCACACACCTACAGCCATAGTCTCTTCAGCAAGTGGTGTTCGGAAAGCTGGACAGCCTTATGTAAATCAATGAAATTCGAACACTCCCTCATACCATATACAGAAATAAACTCAGAATGGTTTAAAGACCTAAATATAAGACATGACACCACAAAACTCCCAGAAGAAAACATAGGTAAAACATTCTCTGACATAGATTGCAGCAATATTTTCTTAGATCAGTCTCCCAAGGCAAAAGATAAAAAAATAAACAAATGGGACGTAATCAAACTAAAAACTTTTGAACAGCAAAGGAAACCATCAAAATGAAAAGACCACCTACAGATTGGAAGCAAATATTTGCAAACAATGCAACTGACATGGGGTTAATTTCCAAAATATACAAACAGCTCATATAACTCAATATCAAAAAAAAAATCAGACAACACAATCAAAAATGTGCAGAAGACCTAATAGACTTTTTTTCAAAGAAGACATACAGATGACCAATAAGAACATGAAATGGTGCTCAACATCTCTAGTTATTAGAGAAATGCAAATCAAAATTACAATGAGGTTATCACCTCAAACCAGTCAGAATGGCTATCATCAAAAATTCTACAAATAATAAATGCTGGAGAGGATGTGGAGTAAAGGGAACCCTCCTACACTTTTGGTGGCAATGTAAATTGGTGCCGCGACTAAGAACAGTATGAAGGTTCCTTAGAAAACTAAAACTAGAGCTACTATATGGTCCAGCAATCCCATTCCAGGGCATATATCTGGAAAAGATGAAAACTCTAATTTGGAAAGATACATGCACCCCAGTGTTCATAGTAGTGCTATTTACAACAGCCAAGACATGGAAACAAGTATCCATCAACAGGTGAATTAATAAAGATGTGATATATATACACAGTAGAATATTACAGCCATAAAAAGAATGAAATTCTGCCATTTGCAGCAACATAGCTGGACCTATAGAATATCATACTGCGTGAAGTAAATCAGACAAAGACAAATATATGATATCACTTATATGAGGAATCTAAGAAATAATACAAATGAATTTATTTACAAAATGGAAACAGACTCACAGACATAGAAAACAAGCTTATGGTTACTAAAGGGGAAGGCAGCAGGGATAAATTAGGAGTATGGAATAACAGATACATACTACTATACATAAAATAAACAAGGATTTACTGTACAGCATAGGGAACTATATTCAATATCTTATAATAACCTATAATGGAAAATAATCTGAAAAAATATATTATGTACATAACTGAGTCACTTTGCTGTACACCTGAAACCAACACAATATTGTAAATCAACTATTCTTCAATTAAAAGAAGAATATACAGTTACTGAGAAGTGATTCAGAGATTCATAAGGCATAAGAGTGAAAGTGTGTGTGAGACAAAGAGCTTGAATCAGAGACTATATGCCATAGGATCTGTAGGAACTGGGTGTCAAGTATGCCTGGAAGTGGATCCCGAGAGTGCTGAATCAAGGGGAGAAGAACATAAAGCTAGAAAATGGCAATTTGGACGATATAAAGGGCAGTTTCTCAAAGCTGGCAAAGACTCCCAATGATAACAACTCATGTTGCCATAAATGTCCTAATATATACTAAGATGGCTCTAGGAAGCGTGGAAAAAGTGATGACTCACATTCAATGAAGTAAAAATGCCAGGATTGCCATATCAAACTGTGGAAGAAAGAATTAAAAAGCTCAAAGAAGTGGGCATACTAGAATGTGTCTACCATAATAGACCAGAATATCTGTTAGTTAACCTAGCTCCTTGGATGCCACGGGGGAATCCTGTTTATCAAGTTAATAATGGAGTGCGTTGAAGAGGAGGTCATCAGTTCAATATTGGTTTTCCAGGACTGATAGTATAGGAGGCTGTTATAAAACCATGCTCCAAAACAGTAAGGGGATAATGGGATCACAGAACAGAAGAAGCCATGTGGCAGCACATAGTTATCAGAAGCAACCTCAAAGGACAGAAAAATTGCAAAGGCACACAGGAAAGGCAAAACTACAGAGGTATATAATTAATAGGACGGAGGTCATCCACCCCTATGAAAAGCCTTTGTCTAGTTTTCAGACCTGGGCTAGTTCCTAGAAACAGAACCTACCAACTGAAAGAGAAGCCAGATATCCACAAGGCAGGTGATGTGCAACCCCATGGAAAGTCTATACTGTAGTGACCTCAGTCCTTTTACAAAGGGACCTATGACCATTAACTCGAGTAAATGTGCTCCATACAAAGGGGAATACCTAGACTTTTTGAGGACTAATGGATAATGAGTCTGAGTTGCTGATAATACCCTGTGTGGCTCCAATGCACTCTCATGGCAGCCCTATTAGAGAAGGGATATATAAGGGTCAGGTAATGAAATCTTTACTCATGTCCATCTCACACTGGAACTGTTAGGTTGACAGGTGAACCAATAGCTCATTCCAGCGGAAGATGCCAGAGACTAGTATTACCACCTTAAAAACTTAAAGGACTCAAAAGTTTCAGGACTGGGCTTCCCTGGTGGCGCAGTGGTTGAGAGTCCGCCTGCCGATGCAGGGGACACGGGTTCGTACCCCCATCTGGGAAGATCCCACATGCCGCGCAGCGGCTGGGCCCGTGAGCCATGGCCGCTGAGCCTGCGCGTCCGGAGCCTGTGCTCCGCAACGGGAGAGGCCACAACAGTGAGAGGCCCGCGTATAGCCAAAAAAAAAAAAAAGTTTCAGGACTTCAAGGATCTTGATTAGGGTGGCCATTACCAAGTGTGATACATTTGTCAAATCTCATTGACTTAAAAAATGTGTGCATTTTATTGTATGTCAAAGTTATGTTAATAAAGTTTATTTTAAACAAAACAAAACAAAACAAAACCTAGCTCCATCAAATTTGGTCAGCCTGTGTGAAAACTTCTCCTTTTCCAACACATCACTTGAACTGCTCTGTCCTGTTACAATGTGCTTGGTCAAGGTGCTTCAAAAACTGCTAAACTTTGCAGAATTAAGTTATCTGGGGAAGCTGGCAGTATAGATGGAGAAGCTGAGGAGACATTCCCCAGGCTTAAAAAGATCAAATGATATAGAAATTTACCTCCTGGATCAGGTTTTTAGTTTTAGTAATACTGGTCTCAGTGAAATGCCCACCAGTATCCACATCTAAAAGGAAAAAGCACAAACCCAGGGTTTAAGGATGCAAGAATCAATTGTGGACTTTGATTCTGATTGCAAATGTCTGTGGAAATTTATCTGTGCTAGTATTTTTACTGAGATTTTTGTTGTTGTTTAATGATCACATTACAAAGTTACAAAGATTTAAGTTGTTTGCTTCTAACTCTATTACATACATAAACTCTGGTAATTTTAGTGTAGGATTTTGTACAATGAAAATGTTTTAGGAAGGTATATAGGGTTTGTAGCAGAAAGATCTAAAAATCTTTCAACCCTTTTTTTCTCTTTTAGCACTTACATGTGGCTTTTCACTAGTGCTTTATTTTTACTTGTATATTAGTAAGTTATTAATATGTTACTTATAAAACCACAGGCGTAGCTTTACATGATCTAATAAATATTTCAGTTGCATAAATGAGCTGATAAAATATGTCTTTATTGGGATCTGGATATCAGATGTCCTTTAATACAGGTTGTCAAAGAAAAATACCTTGAACTGATCACATGAGATTTTAGATTTCTTTACTCATTGTCAGCACAGAATATAGCCACTTTATAATGCATTGAAATTACTCGTGTATTTCTGCATTTTGTCTTTTATTAGGCCACTGCCTTCACAGTAATAGCATGGTTTTAGAACCTAACATTTTTAAAGTACAGAAAACTAAATACCTTTTAATACAATGAGTAAATAACATGGTATATTTGCATCCTCATCTTACTTATTAATGGTGTCTTCCAAGCAAACAGGAATGGACTTAAAGAGCCACAGTTAGGTTTTCTCTAAAATGTTTTCATATATATAAATTATTTTATTTATTTCATAGACATATTTTCCTAGTTATAGATTAATTTTTCATTTGAGAATGAAGGATAGTTTTCTGTTAGTAAATTTTCCTTCTCATATCCTTTACTATGATGGCTTGACACTGAATAACAATAGAGCCAGGTGCTTTCCCCCGTAGTTTCTTTCCCACAGTGTAACATATTTTAACACAGGTCACAATTTGGACCTGCTGTGTTTCACAGTATTCTTGATGATGATGTTCATCATCAATAAAATGGTTGTTCTTCCTTATTTCAATAAATTTTTTTCCCATGAACTCTTGAACTTTTGTCTAAAGAGGTGGGGCATGCAAATTACCACTGTGACAGTGGTAGGATCTGGTCAAGAAAGGTCTCCAAGGTCTCCAAAGAGGAATATTGATGAAACCCAGGCCCCATGCCAAAACTCAGAGCTGGTCCAAGACCTTTTCACAGACACACCCACGTTTACCACTTCTTATGTGATATTTAAATGAGTAATCTGAGACACATTTTTGATGAAATATCCGTTTGATTATTTGAGAAAAGTAAAGACTTAAAATCACTCTGGTAGCTCCATCATTCCTGTCATTATTTTTGCTAATCAGAATTAGTATCTATTTTGAGCTCAACGAATGCTAGTTTTATAAAGTTGTTTAATGAACAGAACAAGCTTAAACTTTATTTCCTCCTTTAATGCAACCAGAGGTTATGTTTGTTTAGAGAGCTAACATCTATCCAGATTATACACTCTTACCAGTGCCAGGCCAAAAAACACAGGCCCCAAACCACTCATTCCATAACTCGCTCATTTTCTGACCTATGGCTGTTATTGTAGAAACTGGATCTATTAAGAAATTGCCTCTGGTGCAGTCAGGGAATATCGTGGCACCTTGTGCAATAATTTGCAAACAGTGGCTTGAGAGAAATGGTATGCAAAGAAATACATCCCAGACCTTGACCTTTCTACACTGTCACAGTGAATGTTTAGATGGGCCTGCTTCCAAAAAAATAGAAGTGTATCTGAGAGCTAGGTGAGGTTAGCAAAACATGCTTAACAGCTAATGATGGCATTATGGGAGACAGCAAGGAGTTTTACCTTTGGTCTTAAGCATCAGGAACACCTGACATCAAATCCCACCTCATCTATTTAACATGTGACCTTGTGCAAAATATTATACTCTTTAAAACTCAGTGTCTCCATCCACAAAATGAGAAAAATAATTGTAACTGCTTCATTAGGTTGTGCTGGCCCAGAAAAGATCCTCAGTAAGTATTTGTTGAATTAAGTATTTGTTGAAAAAGTGTTTTAATAATTAAAGTGTTTATTTAATCATATAACACACATAGATGAACTAGGAAAGTGCCTGACACATGTTTAATATCCTTTTATCCTTGTCGTCAACGATTTCATTTTTGCTGTTTTTCATGGAGTTTTACTTGATCTCAGGACAAAATGACCAAGATGAAATGTGGGTCTTGTTTCAGGGGCAGTCAATGCTCTGAAGTAGAAGTAGCTACTGCTTTAATGCAAGGAATCAAGGTGCAAGAAAATACCTTCTTAGTTCATTCATAAGATGCCCCTCAAGTTCCACAGTGGTTAGGTTTTGTTCCTCCGCCTTGGACAGTCAAATTGGAGGATAATGACTGGTCCACATGAGTTTATTTTAACCTAAGGTCATCTAAAGGACATTTCACAGAGAGGAATAGAAACTTCCATAGGGTATCCAACTTCAGTTGCTCAGAGAAGAGTTTAGTATGAATAAGAATTTGCATGGTAGGTTTTCTGCGGGCCTCACTGTAGATATGTGGTAACTTGTAGCTGTTAAACAAAATAGTTAACATATTCAATAATTTCACGTATATTCAATATTTTCAAAAAATTTATTTTCAGAAAGGGCATCCAAAAGTTTAAGTCAAAAATTTAGAAATTCTAAGTCAATGTCTTAGAAAACAGATTAACTTGGCAAATTCCAAAGACATGGCCCTTTGAGATTATACACTGAGATATACACTGAGTTCAGAGTCTTTAAATGACAAAATGACACTGGGACAAAATTAAAATAATAATGAGAATAATAGTAATACAATGGATTGAATTTTTATAATAAGACATCTAACCAACCCAAGATGCAAAAATTCAAATTCTTCTTTAAAATGTTTAATAGGACATGCAAAATGAAGCATTTTAAAACAAATATCCTAATAAGATAGAGAGGATAAGTTTCTAACCTCTTTGGCAAAACATCTTGATTTGTTTCTGTTACAGCTGAAAGATATATTATATTTATGTAAAGATTTTTTCTTGACTTAGTCCTATAGACTCCATCAACATTATCTGCTCAGGGTAGAAGAGGCAAAAGCCGAAGCAGTGCCACTTGCTGAATTCACCTTCAAGTTCACTGACAAGTCAGATGGAAATTCAGCCTGAGGATTCTGACTCCTGTTCTTCTGTGTAACCACTAGATCATTCTTTTCTTTTAAAAATGTTTTAAAAATACATACTCAAACCTCGTTTACCTCATATAAACAAACCTCAGTTGCCTAAATATTGTTTTATTACTTCATTTCTCTTCCCACACTCTTCTCTCTCTTAACAATCATTCATGATATTTGGGAAATGACTCAAAGAGAACACTTCGAAGTATTGTTTTATGGCTCAACAAAATAATGCCTCCCTGTCTTTTCTTCCTTGTCTATTTTTTAAAAAAGAGCCTGACACATATTCACATACACGTTTACCTTTATTTTACATTTCAAAGTCCTTATATTAATACATTCTTCTTTTTCATGAAAATATTTAAATTTATCTAAACATGACATGGAAGAATATTTTTTTTTCTGCCTTTAGGTTTCATCTTTATCAAAAAGAAAAGAACACCAAGGGTTTGAAATAATGTTATGGTAAAAAAGAGATAAAATTTATTTTCATAAAAGCTTGACTTCAGCCAAGCTTTTAAGACTTAAGACAGAGGAGTGTATCAGCATTATTAATTATGAGATATTTTGAAGGTAATACACTCACACACTCACATTCACAGACACACAAACATATATACTATATGTATACACAGGTACTTTTCAGGCTTCTATCTTCAAATTATACTTTGTATGAAACAAAGTTGGAAGATGCCAAATGGAAGTTAAGTATATGACATATCAATAGGCTATTACAACAGCACAGGAAGGAAGAAAGAATGCTAGAATCATTTGAGAGTACTATGGGATTTGAGTAGTCATAATGGATTTATGGAGGTCAAAAGTTTGTCAGGATTGAAGGTAAAAGATCTTTGGCTTGGTAAACTTTTTATTTAGTGACAGCATAGACAGAATTGCATATGGGAGGTAAGGATAGAAGGAAAGATACAAGGGCTTACTAATTTCAAGAGAAGAGTAATAGCTACTAGATCCTTTTTGCCAGAAATAACCTAGATATTTTAGGGGGGGCACTCTTCAACAAAGTTATGCTCTTATGTTTATATTAAATTCATGTGGATAATCTCAAAACACAGGTTCCTAAAATGATCTTTGACTTTACGCCCATTCCTTATAAAAATCTGCATTCTCCGTATCATCCATATACCATTATTTTCTCTTCTGTATTGACTTTCTGAGGGAAGAGATTATATTTATAAATTGCATCCTCATCTTTTCTGCAATGTTTCAGAAGAATTCAATCTAATTAACATATTAAATTTTGAAAAAATAAGAAACAACTGCAATGGGAATATGGATTACAGAATGCACCTTGGGAGAGGAAAAGAGTCAGGTAAGGTAAATACAGTTGCTTTTTATACTTAATGCATGTATTTTGGGAAAGTAAAGGGCCTACAAGTATAAGAATATAATTTCTTACATATTTTATTTATATACGGTATAGGGTCAACCAAACTGGAATTGGAGAAATGGTCTTATTTGAGAAGTATACTTCATCTACTCATTCATTCATTTATTCAACAAACATTTTTTGTACCCCTCCTGTGTTTTTGGTAACATTCTAAATCCTTGGAGTGAAACAGAGATTGATTCTGTCTCTTAGAAATTATATGCTAGTGGAAGAGACAGGTAACAAGCAAACACATACTTATACTGATACTATAATATTATGTAACGACCAATGCTATTAGGAACAGCAAAGTAGTCTCAGGGATGGAGAGTGATGCTGAAAGAGGGTGTTTTAGATGGGATGGTCATGCAAGGCCTCTCTGAGGAAGGAATATTTCAGTAGGGGCATGCATTAAGCAAGGAAAGGAGCAATGGGAACATTTAAAAGAGGAGTGACTGCAGGAAATAAAATTTCAAAAGCAGTAACTTGAAGAAAAGTTGGCACACTTTAGAAACAGGAAGCTTAATGTGGTTGATGTTGAGTGAGAAAAGGCGTAGAAGGAGACAAGATTGAAATAGTAGCCCTGGTGAAAGGTTGAGTAAGACCTTGTAAGCCATGGGAAGGTAACTCTTTTATAGGAGTGAGAGAGAAGCCCCAGAATGTTTTGAGAAAAGTTAAGTAACAAAATCTAATATGAATTTAAAATGACTTCACTGTCTACCATATGGAAGATTTACTGTAGGGTGGAGAGTAGGATAAAGGAGACCTGTAGCCTAGTAAGAAATGATGGATGGTTTTGATTAAAGCATAAGGTTATGAAGATATAACACTGATAACTCTTACATTTTATTTGGTGGTGTGCACTAAGATAGGGAAGTCTAGGGACAGGAGTTTGTCCGAGAGGAGATTCAAGAATTTGAATTAAAACAGGTTTTGTACTGGTACATGTATTATAACTAGAACAGATTTTGTTCCATTATATGTATTACAGAGAATATAGAGATAAGAAATAGGATGTATGGAAACTTCATCCATTATAGAGGGCTCATTTAAATTATTAGGGAAAATATGCATAACTTAAATGATTTCAGAAGAGCTCACTAATGAAAATTAAAGTGTTATCTCTAACGCATTTACTATGACAAATAATTACAGATCAAGCACACAAACAGGTAAAACCATAAAATTTCTTGAGAAAACATAGGTGATATATTTTTTTAACCTGTGTCAGATTGTCTGCAAAGGTAACTGCTAATGATTTGTCCCATGCCTATATTTTTGCTCACCTCTTCTGCCACCCAGAGTTGGAATCTCCTTCCCCTCCCTTTGAATCTGGGCACAGGCTCCGGACACGCAGGCGCAGCGGCCATGGCTCACGGGCCTAACCGCTCCGCGGCATGTGGGATCTTCCCGGACCGGGGCACGAACCCGTGTCCCCTGCATCGGCAGGCGGACTCTCAACCACTGTGCCACCAGGGAAGCCCGCTGACCAGGTGATTTTCTTTGGTTAATAGAATGAAGCTATGCCTGTTCTGGATTTAGCCTCATTAGAGCCTGGCAGCTTGTTCTTTCTACCTTCTTGGTATTCTGGGCATCATGTAGGAATTTCAGTCACCTTGCAGGAGAGAATGGTCCTGCCAGCCCTCAGACATTCTAGCCACCCCAGCTGAGGCAGAAGACATTTGAATAAGACCATCTTGGATGTTCCACCCCAGCTGAACTAGTGTAATGTAATCAAACAGTTCCATGGAGGCAATGTGGAGGGGTCAGTATGAACACTGCACATACAGTGGGTTTGCATTACAGTTTATGAAACCTAGCCTAAGAACACAAATCTTTTATAATTAGCTGCAAGAAAATCTGCCCTCTTCTATGGAGGGAGATGCTATCTTTATTATCCTGGACAGTAAATGAAACTTCCTTCCGCTTGGGAGAGATACAAATCTCTATTTCCAAATCTGTTTACTATACAAACATTCTTGAAAAGATAGTCTGAGACAAAAGCAGCCAGTGCCTTGTTCATAATATGTGTAGCAATACAAGAGGTCCATGAAGAATTGCCTCCTGACAAACTCAGGATCTGGAACTAAACTATCCCACCTCTCCTACCTCTGCTACTTTCTATCTCTCTGATCTTTTGTACGTTAATGAATCTCTCTGCCCCTCAGTTTCCTCATATGTGAAATGAATTTAATAACAGTAATACTAAGAATTGAACTGGGCAAAGCATTAGAACAGTACCAGGATCAAACTAAGTGTTTAAAATATTAGCTATACTATAATTGTGATAATTCATACAATTGAATCCTGTTCATTCATTAGAAATGAATGAAGCATTACTATGGAATAATAACCAAGGTGTATTTTAAGTGAAAAAAAAAAGCAAAGTGCAAAGCACTATAGAGCATGCTATCATTTGTGTAAAATAAAAATAATAAATAAATAAATTTATATACCTACAGACCCACATACATAGATGCTTGTTGTATATTCCTAGCCTGTCTCCAGGACACTGGAGACTGGTAATTGGGTTGTCTCCAATGAGAAGAGTTCATGGCTAGGGAAGAGAGTAGAAGGAAAACATACTTTTCTCTCTATATTCTTTAGTAACTTTTGAATATCATGTGACTGTATTAACTATTTCAAAAAATGAATAAACTATATCTGAAGTGAAAACGTGGTTGTTTATGAGGAAAACAATTATGAGTTGAGATTTATGTTATTAAAAGATATAGGATAGTAAAACACTATTTTAATAATGCAGAGTTTTGAATTGGTTATATAAAATTTTGAATAAAGAAGATTCCATATCAGGGGAATACAAATCAAAAAGCACAATGAGGTATTACCTCACACCTGTTAGAAAAGTTATTTTCAAAAAGATAAGACATAACAAGTGCTGGCGAGGGTGTGGGGAAAAGGGAACCCTCGTGCACTGTTGGTGGGAGTGTAAATCGGCACAGCCACGATGGAGAACAGCATGGAGTTTCCTCAAAAAAGCACAGATAGAACTACCATACGATCCAGAAATCCCACTTCCAGGTATATATTTGAAGGAAATGAAATCATTATCTTTAAGAAATTCCTGCACCCCCCCATCTCTATACATAATGGAATATTACTCAGGCATGAAAAAGGAAGAATATCCTGTCATTTGTGACAACATGGATAAAACTTGAGGGAATTATGCTAAGTGAAATAAGTCAGACAGGGGAAGACAAACACTGTACAATATTACTTGCATGTATAATCTAAAAAAGCTAAACTCACAGAAACAGAGTAGAATGGTGGTGTCTAGGGACTGGGGGATCGGGGAAATGAGATGTTGGTCAGAGGGCACAAACTCTCACCTATAGGATGAATAAGTTCTGAGGATCTAATATCTAATGGGGAGTATGGTGCCTACAGTTAACAATACTGTGTTGTACACTTGAAAGTTGCTAAGAGAGTAAATATTAAATGTTCTCATGACAACAGCAACAGAAAAACATAATTATGTGACGTGATGGCTGTGTTAATTAACATTATTATGATAATCATTTTTCAGTATATATGTGTATCAAATCATCATGCCGTACATCTTAAACTTACACAATATGTCAGTTATGTCTCAATAAAGCTAGAAAAAAAGTTGATCTTCATTCGAAGTACAGGTAAAGAGTAGGATCGCAACCAGGATTGTGTGTTGGGTAGTTTCAAGTTGGATAAACTTGGTTGAATTGATTCAGTGATTTTGGGTTCTTGTGGGTTTAACTCAACCTTTGAAGTTTCAGTTTTGTCCTATTCCAGACTGCAAAGTCCTAATGCCAAACAAAACCAGAACCGTTTTTTAAGGCCCTATTGAATTCTGCGCACTTGTGAAGGGCTGTGGTTTTCATCATTAAACCACAAAAAAAAAGCAGGATTAAGACATGTGGGCCTTACAGTGATGGTGAAAACTTCACATTAACTATGGATGAAAGGCTCAGTGGAGCTGAGCAAGTTCAGATTAAGTCTGGCAAATTTATTGTTATTTTCCAGAAAACTAGCCAAGTATTACAGGGGGGAATACCCGTCCTCTCCTCCTCCACCACCACATGCTTCCCTTTGCACCAATTGTGACATTAAGATTTTGGCAACTTTGCTCTGGATTTATGGGAACTGGAAAGAAGGCTAATAGGCAGCAAACTCTTGGGCTCTCTTTGTGGATATCCATTCCCAATGAAGTTCACATTTTGAAATATGCTATTGCTGATAGCTGCCTTTTGTATGAATCTCACCCTTAAAATGTCCCAGACCTTTTTGTGATATGGCTAGTTCTCAGAAAAATATTGCTGTTGCCAGATTGCCGAGAACCCTTCATACTGATGTAATACTTCCCTAAATGTCATTGCTTGTTTTAAAATATTGCAAAACTATATTTTGTTATATGTAAATTTTCAATAGGCCAAGAATCATCCATAGGTCAGTCTTCATCGACCACCCCACACGGTGACATTTATAGATACTGGCATTTGAAAACTTGAGTTCAAATCTAGATTTTAACCCCATTTCCTGCAGTGCAAGCTTAAAAAATGACTTCACCTGTGTGAGCATCACTTTCTCTAGAAGAAACAGGGCTTATAATATGATATATACTCACATCAGTCAGAGACTTACCTTGAAGGAAAGAGATGGCACATTCAAGAGGGTTGATGAAAGAGAGTTTAATGAAGGGCCTTGTGGATGGGGTTACAGGAAAGCCAGCAAGGTAGTGCAAAAGCCCAGGTTAGCAACAGCAGCAATCCATGACTATCTTTACACCTCAAGGGGTGAGAAAGGGAGTGGTTACTTGAAGCCTCAAGAACTACAACTATAGATAAAGGCTGCTCAGTAGGAGCTTAAGAGGGACATACTACATGTAAAGTGTTTAAGAAAAAACTAGTATAAGCACATCTATTAATAATATTTAGCTTAAAAATAAATATTCATAGATGGAAAAAAATGAATTTTGTAAAGATATCAACAGTTGGAAACTGGTGATAATAGTCCAGTTTCTCCTTAGAAAGACAACATAACAAAAGGGGTATTCCCTGGGATTTATTAAAATATGAAATTACTTATAAATATTTTACATAAAATATAAAATTTACAAAAGTATGATAGGACATCATTGGACAAAAGCAGATAATTCTGAAACAAAGATAAATGCATAAAAGGAGTTGCAATATGATAAAAATTGCTGGGGGGAAGATGGATTACTCAATAAATTTTGATTAGGAAATTGGTCAATAGTTTGGGGGGAAAATTGGATGCTTATCATATAACATACATTAGAATAAATAAAGGTCAAAAGAAATGTTATAAAGGGTTGGAAACAATGAACTCTGTAAAACTAGAAGAAGACATACACATTATATAGTTGATCTGATCTATATTGGCTATGTTTTCATTATTGAAAATTTCTAAGTACTTTCTAGTTCCCATTATAATCTATGTCTTAACCTTTGAGCTATTTATCTTTTCCTTATTATTTTAATATGATTTTTAAAAATTATACATTTTTGTTTCTGGCTTATTTATTATGTAGGCAGAGAATATGTCTGTATACTAGGCATTTAAAAAAACTAAATGAAACTTGCTTTATAGGTTAGTCATAGTTAATTTTTATAAATGCTGCCCGTGTGCTTGAAAGACTACATTCTCCATCTGTAAGACAAATGTTCATTATGTGTATTGTTTCAGCTGTCTTTAAACTGAGATGCAAACGTTTTCAAAAGATAATTAGGCAAGAATTAATTTTTGGAATATTCATTTGTTTTAGGCCTATATTTTTGGGGTCTCTTTTACTCAGGCCAAATTAGTTTCCTAATTGGAACATTATCTTCATCTTTTTTTTTTTTTTTTTTTTTTTTTTTTTTTGAACGCGGGCCTCTCACTGTTGTGGCCTCTCCCGTTGCGGAGCACAGGCTGCGGACACGCAGGCTCAGCGGCCATGGCTCACGGGCCCAGCCGCTCCGCGGCATGTGGGATCTTCCCAGACCGGGGTACGAACCCATGTCCCCTGCATCGGCAGGTGGACTCTCAACCACTGCGCCACCAGGGAAGCCCAAGGAGGTTTTTTTTGGGGGGCGGGGGCATTCCTTGTAAATACTGACAGACTTGTGTTAAAAATTCTCAGTAAAGTGGGAGATCAGTTAATTTCTTCTCAAGGGTCTGTGGAAATAAATTTTAGAATAGTTAGATCTTCCTTATGAATTAAATCTTTTTTCATTATGCAATGAAATTTATTGCTAGTAATGTTTTTTTTTTCTTAAGGTTTCTGTCTTAAATTTTACTTCATTAAAATAAGTATATAGACTTTTTGTTGTTAATATTTGCCTATGTTTTCTCCTTATTTTACTTTCCACATTTAGGTACAAAAATTTTGTCTTCTTTCAAACTTTAAGTTTTATTAAAAAGGATATATAGCTGAATTTTTTTAAAAAAGGGTTAGTCTGAAAAATGTTTTTGTCTTTTAACTGAAAAGTTTAGCTTGCTTACACTTATTGTAATTATTTATATATTTGAATGTATTATCTCATTTTACAGTTTCCATATATCTCACTGTGCCCATGACTTTTTTCCCTTTGTAGCCTCTTAAGTAGATTAATATATGTAGTTTATACCATTTTAATTTCCTTTCCTCATACATTTAGAATTATTCATTTTCTTTCTGTTTTATTTATTGCCCTTATGGCAAATTGTATTATTTTTAAACGATTCTTGTCACTCTTTCTTTACCTGTTCTTACAGACCCATGTCTTCTGGTGGATTATATTCCCTCCCTTGACATCAGGTTTCAGTATATGACTTGCTGATCAGCAACTTTAATAGCCAAGGTGTGTATCTGCCAATTCCCTTTTCTCTCTGGCCTATCCTAAGTAAGGGGGGTTGCTCCTTCAGCCTTGATTTGGAAAGAAGAGGATGTAGAGCAGAGCCATACTCAACCCATGAAAGACATAAATTAGACAGAGAACTAATCCTTTGTTGTTGTAATTTATTTTCGCTGTTTCTTTGTAACCTGCATGATCCAGCCTATGAATTTTAACAAATATTCTAAACAAAATCTAAAGCTGATCAACATCTTTACCATCCTCCCAAATAACACAAGATAGTGAGAATGGTTTATATGCTACCTTTGACTTTTACTTTAGTTCTACCCTTTTCTTTAATCCTCAAAGGAGAAATGATTATTTTACATCAACGATATTTATTTTGATTTACCCACATATTTAACACTTTATCTTCTCACTATTCCGTTTTTTTCCCCATCTTAGTCTTCTGGGCTTGTTCTTCTGCTTCCTAAGTACATTATCTCAATTCTAGAGTCTGGAAGTTACTTTGGAGAAGATCTGTGGTAACAAACATGCACAGTTTTTGTTTCTTTAAATATGTCTTTATATCACTTTCATTTTAATCAATAGCTCCACATTATACATAATTCCAGTTTCACAGTTATTTTCTCTTGTACATTTAAAATGTTTCACAGTGCATTTTATTGTTGTTTGTTGAGGAATCACCCAGTTAGTACAAATATTGTTCCCAAGCAGTTGATCTCCCTTTTTTCGCCCTGGCTGCCTTTAATTTCTATTCTTTGTTTTTCTTCTGATATTTTATTATAATATGTTTGGGTGCATTTTATGTATTATGTTTGGAGTCATTGTGTTTCTTGACTTTGAGGATAGAAGCCTTTCATAATTTCTGGAAAATCTTCAACCATTAAGTCTAGACACTTGTTTACCTAATCTTTTTAGTATCTCCTTCTGGTACTCCAATAAGACATATAATGAACTTCTCACTCTCCATTCCATGTCATTTAACAGATATTTTTAAATATTTCTTATTATAGAGGGAAAATAGTAGTAACTTTTTCTACCCATTTCCTGCTTCTAATTGCATGGAATGATAGTCATAGATGATAAACCTGTTAGATGACAGTTATCTGGGTTAGGAGCTAGAAAATTTGTAAAAATTTTAGATCTGATTAACCTATTCAAGAGAGAGTAATCTCACTGCAAAACCCCCCAAGAATACCAAAGGAAACCATCAATAAAATGAAAAGCAACCTACTGAATGGGAGAAAATATTAGCAAAAATCATGCTCTGACAAGGAGTTAATATCCAAAAGGTACAAAGAGCTTATATAGCTCAATATCAAAAAAAAATCTGATTAAAAATGTGAAGAGGTTCTGGGTAGGGGATTAAGAGATACAAGCCACTATGTATAAAATAAATAAGCAACAAGGAAATGTTGTACAGTACAAGGAAATATAGCCATTACTTCATTATAACTTTAAATGGAATATAATCTATAAAAGTATTAAAGTACTATGTTGTACATCTGAAAGCAATATAATATTATAAATCAACTATACCTCAATTTAAAAAAGTAATTCATAATCTTTTGATTTTAAGAATGTCTAGTTGGTCCCTATAAAGATGCTGATATTACTTATTCTGAAACTTGTGATCCTTCTGGAGTAACACAAATTTTTGTGCCATGTGTTAATGATTCAAATGAGGTCCACTAGTTAT
Organism: Neophocaena asiaeorientalis asiaeorientalis; assembly: GCF_003031525.2. Lineage (NCBI taxonomy): Eukaryota > Metazoa > Chordata > Mammalia > Artiodactyla > Phocoenidae > Neophocaena > Neophocaena asiaeorientalis. The sequence goes on from NW_020173215.1 coordinate 3,103,037, forward strand.
ACCCATCAAGCCCTTAACTTCAAAGAGGAAGTAATTCATACATTTGAAAAATTGTGAGTGTTCTTACACTCACAGTTTGGACAATTAACTATTTGAAAATACCATTTAATAGCACTTAATAGCACTTACCTCCCACCCCAATCTAGAAATGATGCACAGTCATTTCAATAAAGGATTCTCTACCAAAAAAAAAATGGGCAGAGGATGATCTGAAAAGACATTTTTCCAAGGAAGACACACAGATGGCCAAAGGTACGTGAAAAGATGTTCAACATCACTAACCATCAGGGAAATGCAGATCAAAATCACAATGAAATATCACTTCACACTTGTTAGAATGGCTGTTATCCAAAATACAAAAATTAGCAAGTATTAGTGAAGATGTGGAGAAAAGGGAACCCTTGTGCAATGGTGGGAAGGTAATTAGTGTAGCCACTATGGAAAACAGTATGTCGGTTCCTCAAAAATTACAAATAAAACTACCATATGATCCAGCAACTCCACGTTTGGGTATCTGTCCAAAGAAACTGAAAACACTAACTCAAAAAGATATATGCATTCCTGTGTTCACTGAAGCATTATTTACAATAGCCAAGATATGAAAACAACCTAAGTCCAACAAAGAAGGAATGGATAAGGAAGACATACATACAATGGAATATTATTCAGCTATAAAAAAGAATAAAAACTTGCCATTTGTGTCAACACAGATGGACCTTGAGGGCATTATGTTAAATAAAATAAATCAAACAGAGAAAGACAAATACTGTATGATATTGCTTACATGTGGAGTCTTAAGAACAAAACAAAACAGCTCATAGATGCAGAGAACAGACTGGATTGGCAGCGGCTGTGGGTGAGGGGTGGCTGAAACAGATCAAGGGAATGAAAATGATTCTAACTTCCAGTTACAAAATAAATAAGTCATGGGGATTTAATGTACCCCATGGCAACTACAGTTACTAATACTGCATTGCATATTTGAAAGTTGCTAAGAGAGTAGATCGTAAAAGATTTTATCACAAGAAAAAACATTCTGTAACTATGGTGATGGATGATAACTAGACTTATTGTGGCGAGAGATCATTTCCAATATATACAAATATCAAATCATTATGTTGTACACCTGAAACGAATATGTCTGTCAATTATAACTCAATTAAAAAAAACAGGAATTATATTTGCCTTTAAACATTTTGATAAACCTAAATATTTAACATAATTTATTTACTATCTGTGAATTATGTCTTTTACAATTGCTGTTCTGTATTTTGATCCTTGTACTTACTATTTTTTGATTCAAGATAATTTAAGTTTATTAGAAAGAAGTTAATGATTGAAGACCCTCAGTGTAAGTATATTTGAAGTTTTGTTTTCTTAATTTTAGTTTTATCAATTTTTGATTAGAAAACACATACACACACACACAGACACACACACACACACACACACACATACACAGAAGACACAGAATGGGGAGAGTACTGAGAACAGCACGTAGTTCTTTCCAAAGATAAACTAAACCTGGCTTCTAAAAGCGATGGAATAATATTTTTAATGTATCAATTTATTTCTTTTAACAGGATAAATGTAATTTCTAGATCATTTTTTTCTAACATAAGCAAAGTTTGGGAATAGACTAAAATTCCAACCTCTGAAGATAATTACGGAATAAATATCTGGAGACCTTCCTGACCATAATTTCAGTAATGGAGAATAATTTCAGGGCTGACCATTGTATCAGTGATGGGGATTTACTTAGGGAAGTAGTGATACAGGGCTTTAAATAATTTAAAGAAAGTTGATATTTAAGTGTGTTAGTTCACAGGAGAATGAAACAGTAATTTTGAAAAGAGTCACAGTAATACATAAGAATCAAAAGACTAATATATTTCTTTCAAAATAATATTTTCAGGAAGGTGGGAGGAAAATTTTTCAAATGTATGAATTACTTCCTCTTTGAAGTTAAGGGCTTGACAAAGTTGATTTGGGATTTGACTTCTCAAAAGTAATGTAAAACCAATATGTGAGATGAGAGACATAAAAAAAAACGTGACTTACTTTATTCAAAGTGCATTGTATAGTCAAAGAGAGGTTGCAAATGTTTATAGAACAATTTGGGAAATGGGAAATAGTAAAGGAATTATGTAAACTAAAACAATGTAGTATTAAAGAATCCAATCTTTAAAATAACATTTCCTGGATTCAAATCTCTGGCTCCACCACAGCTAACACTGTTCAACTTTGGGCAACTTATCCTCTCTTTGCTTCAATCTCCTGTGAATTGGAAATAATGGAACCTACCTCATAAGATTTTTTTTAGAATAAATGAATTAATTATTCTGAAATTCTTAGTGACTGACATGTAACAAGTGCTCAATATATGTGAGATATTGCCATTTATTATTGCTCTGATGATAATGGTAAGAAACACTTTCATTACATTAACTTATTATCTTGCTCTTTTCTGAGGTTGATAATATATGTGTATGTGTATGTGTCCATGTGTGTCCATGTGCTAATTTTTACTAAATTGTGCTTCAGAAAAGTCAATAAACATTTATATTTTGAGGTCCAATTATAAACCAATATTAAGAAGTCAGTATCTCCTAGTGGCTAAGAAGACAGCTAATTCTTAATAGTAAACTACCACTTACTAGCTCTGTGATCTAAGGCAAGTTATTTAATCTCTATGTGTCTCAGTTTTGTCTCATCTGTAAAATGGTAATAATAGAAGTACTGTCCTCCTGAGATTGTTGTGAGAATTAAGTGAGTTAATATGTGTAAAATACTTAAAACAGTGTTGACACATAGTAATTATTTAGATATCTTTATTACTAGCTACTATTTAATGATTATATGTTTATTTTACTTACATTTCTGTTCTTATCTTTTTGTACAAACAAAATGATAATGTAGTCAAATGTACTCACAGGTATATTTAAACGTCAAGGAACCAAACTCAGCTTTATGTATTAAGACTTAATATGTAGTCAGGACTAACTTAAGCTACAGATGGTTAGCTTTTAAAATAGATGTAGAAACCACATGGACTGATTTCTATGTCCTTACCTACAATTCCAAATACCACCCAGCTATATATCAATAATATTTAGTCATTTCCTTTTTTCCTTTGCTTCTTCTGCCTTCCTCCAAATCCAAGTGAATTACATATGCTGTACTTTTTAAAACAATCATTTAACCCTAAGTAAATTATGTACTTGATGTAGTTTTGAAATGTTACTCATTAAATCTTTTCTCATCTACATTTCTACATCAATTTTTAACTTTGGAAAATATATATGTAAAAAAAAAGATCAAAATTTAATTATTTCTTTAAAAATGTTTCCTTAAAGTGTGTTTAAGTTTTATAAACAGCAACTTGTCTATTTGTGTTTAGCTTAAGAAAACATAAAATAATTTCAGCTAAAGGAGTTTTGAGGTGGCCTGTGGGTAAAAAACATACCATTAAAATAGAATTTGTTCATCGCAAACTATTGGTTAGTAGCAAACTCTTGAAACTTTATATGCAATGACTAAAATTAGGTATCCTCTTAGATAAAAAACTCATAACAAAATGATTGAGCTCTGGTAAACAAATTAAGGAATAATTTTGTGTGTGGATTGCTACAAGTGAAGTAGCTATTTGTGTAATAAACTGACCAAAATTCAAAGGGAATTTTAACTTGATATTCATAGTTTATAATATTTTATAATTTCTTAAGGTAAAATTTATTTTTTCCCAAAATGCCTATTTGCTTAGGTAGTAAGTATAATAGAAAATTTGACTATTTAAAACATGTTTTTACACATATTATTTGTTCTGATTGCAAACAATCCTGTTATATTATTATTTTCATTGACAGATGGCAGATGAAGGACATGAAACTAAGATCAAGCATTTGAACATATAATTTCTGACTTTAAGGCCTGGGTCTTTTGATTTTTGACTTCACTACTTGGAATATTGAGAAGAGTTCAATATTGAAGTTTAGAAATTATAAACCATTTTTAAAAATTAACTAAACACATTCTTTTTTTTTGGATTTGGATGTAGTGCACGAATAAACTTTCAGAATTTTTATATTCTACAGTGTATAGCAATTGCAAACATCTGATGGGTGCTTTAAGAGATGATGACTGAAAACCAACTGTATTTCTTCCTTAAGTATTTGTAGTCACTTAAGGCAATTTTTGCCATGTTGAAAGGGAAGGAGGGGAGATTGTCCTTTATTTTGAAAATAATATAAACAATGACTAGCTGCCTATTTTACATGTAATATATAAGGGGATGAGAGGAAAATAAAGAATTTTAAGTTGTGATGAATTACTCAGAGATGATCAGTGTAAAGCATTGAGGAATTACTCCTACGCAGGCACATTTGAGAGAGCAGCCCCTGTGAAGACTGTCTCTCCAACCAAAGCACAGGGAGGCTCGAAAGGCAAATAACACCAAGTTTCACAAGCAAAAGTGATTAATCGTTTAAGCAAGTCCTGGCTTTGGTTCAGAAGTGGTTGGTTACAAGAGAGTTTGGTTTGGCCCACTTCTGAGCCTTGAGTCGATTGTTGTGTTGAGAGCATAGTCTCAGATTTACCATTAAGATGTTTTTTGTTGATTCTTATTAGTTTTCCAGGAAGCAGTAGCTCTGGTTCTTTCTTAGAGGGCCCTGACTACTTGACCTCTATACCCTCTGGGCTAAATGCCATTTCAAGATGCAAGCTTAAATACACAAGCTCAAGGCTCAGTGGAAATGTTCTTTATCAATGAGAGAAAATCCCCTGATTCTGTTTTATCCATGCTCTGTCAAAAAAAGCATGTGATACTGGACCACATGCCTTAATGATTCATAAGGTGAATCACAAATGTATAGACAAAGGGACTTTGCCATTTTCAATACAGTGAGAGTTGATAATTCCAGAGAGAAACAGGTCAAGCAAACTGTGTAGAACTTAAACGTATTTATGTTTGTTTGATTAAAGAAGATGGGGAAATGCCAAATCCATATTGTTACATTATTGAGAATACCCTAAAAGTATTAACAAAAGAATGTAATTCTGAGCACGTTCAGGAGATGTGTAATTATGTTTTGTCTGTTACTGTAAGTACTCGGTATGGTTTAGTGAATCAAAATTGCATAAGCAAATTTTACTCATTGCTGGCTTTGGTAAAAGAAAGCAAAAACAAAAAATTTTTAAATATACAGTTTTTAGGGTATTTCCCCCCTGCCCCATCCTGCTGAATGATTTGAGAGATAGTAACATTTAAAGAAATATTCTAGTTTTTGCCTTTGGGAAAGGTCAGAGGTATGGAATTTTTTTTTTTTTTTTTGCGGTACACGAGCCTCTCACTGTTGTGGCCTCTCCCGTTGTAGAGCACAGGCTCCGGACGCGCAGGCTCAGCGGCCATGGCTCACGGGCCCAGCCGCTCCGTGGCATGTGGGATCTTCCCGGACCGGGGCACGAACCCGTGTCCACCGCATCGGCAGGCGGACTCTCAACCACTGCGCCACCAGGGAAGCCCGGATATTTTTCTAAGAAAGAATGCGGAGGGTCTGTTTGCCTCTGGGCATTAGAGTACATTTGATTAGAGGGAAAGGAAACCAACAATAAAATCAGTCTTCAGATAGCTTTCCTGGAGTGTTGACTCTCCATGCTGATCGTCAATACCTCGCTGCACACCATGGTCGGGAGAGCGGAAAACACCCCTCTTTCATTTTTCTTCCTTCAAAAGGCCAAACATGCTGTCTTTGGATAGATTTCAATCCTACTTTAATTCATTAAAAAGTGAAACAAAATCACCATTTACATCCTTGACAGCTGGCAGGTTTTATGTGTTCTTACTACTCCTGCCAACTAGCACAAGATTTCATTCAACTCAGTCACGGTTCCTTGGAGAGCTGCGAGTGTGGAGCCCATCAAAACACAGGGGTAACAACAGCACAGGAGCTGCAGGCATGGGGGTATTAGGCCAATCCATCCGTGTGTAGGAAGTCATCCCTCTTTAAAACTTCAAAAAGGAACTACAACAAAAGGTTTGGGAGGGCTCATATCACAGGGAGTTTCTGTGCCACTTGGGATAGAAACATACCAAAATATTGTTGATTATCTTTAATATACATTCTAGATAGTTAAAAGTAAGAAATGTATTTTTAAGAGAACATACACAGTAAAAGGAACCTGGGTATTTATTTACCTTCCATTTAAAAAAATAGAGAACAGTGGAACTTGTAATGGGTGACTGAAAATAAAACAGAATTGGAAATTTAGCAGAATTCTTGGGATTTAAAATACATTTTTATTTGATTAAAAAAATAGCTCTAATTTTCAATGAGGATGGGGTGCATTATGGGTAGGATGGGTATAAAATCATGAATTATGTGCTTCTTTATGTTATTTGCTTGAGGAAACAAAAAATTGAATTAAAACATATGCCCATAAGAGATGACTAGTTGTAAATTAATTAATTATGGTAAAGTTTAGATTCCTCTTTCTAACTGTAATTTTCTGTTGGCTTGAATAGGATCTTGGTTAATTATAATCATCACTAGCCTTGCAGTTAGAGATAATATGGGAATAAGGTAACCAAGTGTTAACTGCATTTCTTAGTCAAGATTAGTTTATACAAATACCAAATAACACCATATAGGAGGCCAGGTAGCCTAGTGTTTAGAGATCTATTCTTGAATTCTCATTTCCTGACTTCCTATCCCATTTTTGTTTGAGTAGATTCACTTTAAGCAAATTACTTAATCTCTCTAGGCTTCAATATCTTTATTTACAAACTAGAATAAAATAACAGTATCTACTTCAGAGTTAGCATGAAGATCAAATAAGATAATGATATAAAGTGTTTAACCAAGTTACACACTATAAGCATTAAAAAATGTTATTTATAATTATTACTATAATCTATGGTATATATTTAATTTACCAGCTTCCATAAGTACCAGCTTAAATAATATATTCAGGTGCCATACTTATGAATTAGAACTTTGTCACCAACCTTGGCCATGAAGGTCAAATGAATGCCACTGCTCAGCTTTGTTCTTAGTCCTTTAAAGTAGAATCAGAATTTTAATTTAGGTGTCTATTTTTGGTTTATAGTTAAAATTTTTGACTAAATGAAGGGGGTAGAAATAAACCTAGAATCAAATGGAGAGCATATGCTTTGCTTATCTTTTGATTTTTGCATCTATATTTTAACACCTAAAATGAATGTTTTGCTTAATCAATTAGCATGCATTATACATATGTGTATATGTGTGTATGTGTATGTACATATTCGGCTTTTGAGGAAGACATGACCACCGTTACCAAGGGCATCTGGAAGGGATCTGTAGCCACTTTCATAATTGAGTCTCAATCCAGCCCAGGAGTATTGCCAAATTAACATGGCTGGCTTTATTAAATTAAACAATGGCTAGGCATAAGAAACTATTTACTAATCTTCACTATATTACAAAAAAATAGCTGTTTTGTCAATTATAGACTGGTTCTATTACTTGACTGGGTCACTTTCACATTGTTTCAGTTAGTTAGTTTTATACGCCTGTTATTTTTCGATCTCTACTCCTTATCTCTGGTAGGAGGAATGGCTCAGAACTGCAACTACAGCCCAGAAAGAGGACTACTTTTGGCTCTAAAACAAAAAAGCCAGAGGCACTGACTTTTCCGGCAAAATGTAATCATTATGGCATGTGTTCAGCCTTAGGTTGTTTCATTAATTAAGCCAACAAATTCTTAAAACAACTTGCTTTTAGAAAACCATCTTGTTGCTTTTTGCCTGTGCCTATTTGTTGTAGGTATTTTTAAATGTAATCTTAGGGCCAGTGTTTACCAATAAAATTAATTTGCAGAAAAACAATGAAGTGACTTCTGGTCATTATTATTTTTGTGTTCTTATTTATTCCAGTGTGGGAAGATAAGAGACATATTTTGTTCCCAATTAGACCTTACAGTGAGAAGTTTAGTGGGTAATGAGCTTTGGAATACATTTTTAGATAGTAGACAAGATCAAGAAATCTTTATCGAGAGGTCTATGAGGCTTCTACTTTGTAAGTACTAAAATTTCTGGACTGATACAGAATTACAAGCTTCAACATATGAGGACTATATTGGGGAGGCAAAGTTACAAAAGATGTCAAAGTAATTCTGTATTTCTGAATTGTTAAATTTCTTTAAAAAATTCAGCTACAATTTTAAAGTCTATTGTTTTGTAGACCTGCCTGTTTCAAGCAAAAGAGAACTGCTACGATGAAGACTTTTGGTGCAAAAGAAAGATATTTCCAACATCTCAAAGGCAAAATATTTAAAGATGAAATCTTACCCTATAAAATACCCCTCTTTGTAACAGCACCATTTTGTATAAGTTGTTAAAGTACAATTTTCCAAAATTTAAAACATGACACTCATACAAATATAAAATGAACATGTCAACAACTGTATTCAACTCATTAATTAATGAGGGAACCAGTCACAGGTTCAGATTAGTTCAAAAAGCTTTTGAGAAGCTGAATATCTAAAAGAATTTAATAAAGGCCATTCTGAATAAGATTGCAAGGTTAGGTACAATGCTGGTTAACCTCTTAAGGGGCAAAAAAACCCATAACCTTTGGGGTTATCTTTTATTTTGGACAGAAATTGTTTGCATATCTACCAGACAAAATCTACAAATTAACATGTAACCTCAGTAAGTGTGAGACTTTAATCCGTTATAAACAGATAATTGAAAAAAAGAATATATTCTCATAGGTACTTAAATAATTCTTGAGTGGGCCTGTGCTACCCTCATCTGCCATTGAAAAGATACACCACTTACTCGTTTTGCCGTATTTTTAAATTTAATTTTTCTTAACAAAAACCATGATTCTCCATGTCGAGGAGTATTGTATTCTCCTACTCTTACTCAGGTTGTACTGGATCCTGTCAATATTTCTTACACAGTCTCTCCAGCATAATATTTCTAAAGCACATTCCATAAGACAAGTGGGATCCATGGGCAAACGCATTTAGAAACATTGACATGTTGTTTTTTCCATTACCAATGCAGTTAAAATTGAATCTTGGATACAATTAGAATTAGTAGGGGAGGGTGGAAAGCTATCTGTTCCATGTGCAGTCTTAGAAGGAACTATGATACAGACAAATGACAAAAAAGAGGATACCATGTTGGCATGGAACTTTAGTTACAGACAGCTAAGAGATTAAAGTTCTTTTTCTTTGTAATAGGTACTCCATTTATTTATTTACTTATTTTTAATGTCTTTCTTTGACATTAGAGTGATAAAATGGATAGACTTTATCACACTTGGAAATAAGAGACACTCTCCAACTCTAACTCCTTTATAAGGTGGAGCTGAAATCAGGAGAAAGTCTGAGGAGAAAGAGATGTGTAAAAATGTCTCTGCTAATATTAATTAATGGATCAAAGTATGAATCTACATCCTCTAAATCTACCCAAAAGGGCTTTCCATGTAACATTAAGAGAAGGAATTCTGGAGACAAAAACCAAACTAATAGAATAAGTTCAGCATTTCCTTCAATATGTGGGAGTAATTATTTGCTGTATTTTGGACCCAAATAAGTTATTAACTTCAGAGTAGTGTTGTTACTAAATACAAATAATATTAGTAATAGTGAGTGCCTGGCATGTCTGAGGATTTCAACCCACTCATTGGTTTTAACTATTTTCTTGAGGTATCTCAGCTTAGTTCTATAAACCTGTCATATGTAGTTATCTGATTCTTTTTAAAGAAAGAAGTTCTAGCTGATGCTGCTGTATGATATATAGGGAAGTTAAGAGAGTAAATCCTAAGAGTTTTCATTACAAGGAACACTTTTTCCTTTTTTGCTTTCTCCTTTTTTTTTCCTTTTTATTCTACCTATTAGAAGATAGATGTTAGCTGAAACTATTGTGGTAATCATTTCATAATATATGTAAATCAAACCACCATGCTGTATGCCTTAAACTTATACAGTGATCTATGTCAATTATTTCTTAATAAAACTGGAAAAATGGATTTATTTTCCCACGGATTGCATATAAGGGTTAATGATTTTGCAATTGTTTGAGTTCGCTATTAATAATGCTTTTGGAAATCAGTTATGTCTTAAGAGTTCTATCCTTGGGAAAATAAACCAATAAAAGTTGAAAGTACATGAAGAAAGTATAACACAAACACTAAGAGGATTTATTTCTAAATTTTGAAATGTATTTCAAGCAAAAGTGCTAACAAACTCATTTTTATTAACACTTTGTGTGATATATGTTTAATCCCCAAGGTAACATGTACCTGTCCTATTGGATGATCTGGTTTTGTTAAAATTGCAAATTTACTATGTCTTTAGAATCTCGTGATATATACCTTATATTGTGTTGCTAGAGATGTCACAGCAAAGTACCACAGACTGGGTGAATTAAATAACAATAATTTATTTTCTCACAATTCTGGGGGCTATGAATCTGCGATCAAAATGCCAGCCGGATTAGTTTCTTCTGCAGCCTCTCTCCTGTCTTGCAGAGGGTCATCTTTTCTTTGTGTCTTCACATGGTCTTCCTTCTGTATGTGTCTGTGTCCTACTTTCCTCTTCTTATAGGAACACCAGACATATCAAATTAGGACTCACCCTAATAACCCAATTTTTAGTTACCTTTTTAAAGACATTTGAGATAACAGAATATCTATATATTGGTCTCTGTCCCCAGGTGCTGGTACAGGACTCTTGAAACCCTTGTAATTTGCTGGGTTAAAGGAGTGTCTTTTGTACATCGTTGATACAAAGATACTGGAACACATAGAAATCAGTGAGTGAGTTTTGACCAAAATGTCAATTTTTATGTTCACTTTCTGATTTTCATGGTGAGAAAAAACAGAGGATAATGAATTTCCAGGAGAAAAACAGAGTTCTCGCTCATAAATAAAGGGTAGGGAGTTTGATCCTTTAGGAAGGTGTATGAAACCTTGAGTGGTGTAACTGTATGCTGAGGAGAATCAACTTGGTGAAGTATAAGAAACATGAGATTATTTTATGCTTTAACCGTTATCACCTTCAAAGTTGTAGAATGAAATCTCTCTTCTCTACTGGATAACATTTTGGGAAGATGTGATAACTTTCTAGGCAATTTCAATAATCAAAATTTTTGTCTACTCCAATTTATAGGTTCAGTATTGCATTTGATAAAATGATTTTGTCTCTCCCATTGCCAGAAACAAAAGTTCTAAGTATACCATAATCGGAGGATAGTACTGATGAATTGAGGACAACATTCTTTCACCTCCCAGACCGCTGGCCAGTTCTAGAGTGGTAAGGAGGCCTCGTCTACTTTTACTTCTCCTCCCTGCCCCCGCCCCCATCTTAAAGCATAGGCTTCTGTGTGCAGAGCACAACTTAGTTACTGGCTACTTGGCTCCCTCTACCTCCTGCTAAATTTCTGTTTCCTTTCATCTATAGGGCCAGGGAAAATGGAGTTCAGAAAAAGGGAATGTCCTTCATGTCTTTTCTGTTGCTATGCCAAAATGCTGACTCTCTCATGGTGAGGATGAGTGAGTTCAAGAACCCAGGAAGAAACCACTTCTTACACACTTACTTGTACACACACACACACACCCTACAATTCCCAGACAAGGGAGGTCAGACCTCAGCTAAATCCCTTTCAACTCCTTGTAGCACCTGCCCCTGTGGTAGATCTATTTGTTCTTTCTTCTTAATTTCTTTTGCCCTAGCTAGCATTCTTACTGCGATTCAGGTTAAGATGGTGAAAATTCAGCTGTCTTCTATAGTATTCACCTAATCCACAGAAAATTCATGTATTCTTGCCACGACCAATGATGGGAATGCATAGTATTCTGTTTCTGTCTCTTTTCTCCGCCCTCAGATCATTCTAATCTTTTTATTCCTCTTCTCAGAGAGGTGTAGGGAAGATTATAAGTGATTCTTTTGGAATACCCCCTCAATTTGGTTTTGTGATCTTTCCCACAGGCTGAGTCATTTTTCCAAGGCTTCTTATAGGTGACGAAGAAAGGGGGAGTGAAGGTTGATATGTTTACTGGTGGCCCTGGAAGAGGGAAGTTATTTGTGGCTTTCCTTAGATTGTGGAATACTTAGAAAATTTTGCCTCCAGTTTGTGGCTGTAGTTTCCAAATCAGGGCACTCAACATGCTATTATGTTAGTGAAACATTCATTCACCTAGGATGCAACTGAAGTGGAAATGGCCAGCCTCTAAGACACTGAATGCCATGGGATTTCCTTGGAAATCTAATTTTTAAAAAAATTTAAAGCAAAACTGGAGAGTGACCATTCAAAGTATATATTTTTTCAATTCTTAGAAGTTCTAAACATAAGCTTATTCGTATGGCAGATCTACACTGATTTTCATGATACACAGTACTCTTAATTTATATGCCTGCTTCTTAAATGTAATTTATGTACTATTAAAAGTCTCTATCTCTGTAGTTTTAATTTCCCCATATTTATAATGAGAAGAATTATGGTCTATCTATATCACAGTATTTTTAGGATCAAAAATGATGAAATGGGTATATACTTATTTTATAAACTGCAAAATGCTAAGAAATGTCAAATAGCATTGCACTTTGATTTTTGCTTTTTGGCCCTACTTATTTCAAAGCTCATTTATGTATAAAATTGACTCCACAAGGGAGGAGATAGGTTTTAGGAGGAAAAAATATCACCCAACCCCAGTTGTTTTTTTTTTCTCTTAGGAGAACTAGAAACAGGAACAATGATGACCACTTTGAACCTGAATAGGAGGGGGACTGACTCCTCTGTTGTGACCCCATCTGATATAAATGGGGGGAGCAGCCACTGGCTTCCAAGCTGGAACTGAGATTTGATCAGTAGGTTTTCTGTAGGAGGTAGTGGTTCAGAATAAGAAACTTGTATTTGGACAGTACTTGGTTCCTTTTATACCAACACATAGTGTGATCTTGGTCAAGCTGCTTACATGTAAATGAGCATAACGGTATTACTGCACTGGGTGGATGAAAACTTGTAACATGTTGGTGCATAATACTGTCCACACTATTACCCATTATTAGCTCTTGCTATATATTAGCATTATTTGAAGTGCTATACATGCATGATGTTATTTATGTAGCTCTAAGTGCTTTACGTACTAATGTGTATGACATGCTTGCATGTACTATATACTTTTTAGCTAAATAGTAGTTAGCTGTCAGAAAGTTTAGCAAAAGCAAAATTTGTCCAGTTCTACATAATACTTTCATCCAGGCAGTTGGAAAGCCTGGCAACATCAGGGCAGTAAGCAGAGAGCCGGAAGGGCTGCAGACCACAGATTCAGGGTTTTCCCTCTGGCCACATAATTACTGGCATCTGCAGGCACAGTCTTTTGTGTGGGTTTCCTTGGATATATGCTGCATTACTATTTAACTGATCCCTTTTCAATATTATTCTACTGGACAGGAGTTTGCTCATTTCTTTCTCAGTATCTAGTTTCAAGACTGAAGAACCACAATCTTATGGCCAGAATGGAAGATATACTTGCTGTCTTGGAACAGATTATATAAGAATGACTCCTGATAAACTTCTTTCTTTTTAATCATATATTTATAAGAGAGCGCTGTAGGACCTAAATACACGTTATGAGGGAAAAAAAGGTTCTCTGGTCAAAATAATTTTTAAAATATTGGTATATATAAATTAAACAACTTTCTTAACCAAAAGGCTCTTAGAAATCAGTTCTACTCTAATGTGCTTTCTAAATCTGCAGTAAGGGAACAGTACTGGGTTCCCTTCTCACTCACATATAATGTTATCTTGGTCAAGCTGCTTACAGGTAAATTAACATAGTGATACTACCATATTGGGTGAACGAAAAAACTTGTATTCATTTGGAGAACAACATTATCCATATTATATATGCATATTACAGAAAAGATAGTGTGCCTTTTTGCCCAAGAACACTTTTTCATGGAGATTCTCCATGAAATGTATACTATTCTATGGAACATACTTTGGGAAATAAATTATCTAAGTGTAGCGTCCTCATTTTTCAGATGAGGAAACTGAGGTCCAGAAAGATGGCCCTGAAAGCAACTGGAGTCCTAATTTGAGTCTGCATGAAAACTGCCCCGTATTATTTCCCCTTCTCTCACCACATCAAAGTAAACCTTGGAGTGTCCTATTTGAAACAGAACTGGCAGCTCCAATTGAGTAGGTAGGCCACTTCATACGACGTCCTTTCAGAGTAAGCCACAATCTCTCATGCCCTCAATTTTTCCTTATCTTTTCACAGTGGTGAGAAAATCAGATTTCAATGTTTTTGGCTGATGTTTTATTTCTAAATTTAATATAGATACTATCTGCTCTGTAGATAGAGAACTTTTATTCATTCCTAAATTCATCCATTTGGCACCCAGCCGCAAAATTCATTTGTAAAAGCCCTCTATGAATCTAAGAAACAGAATCTCTTTTGAATGTCATTTGGTTTAGTTTAGCCAAATCAAAGATTACTGGTTGGGAGTGGAAGGGAGGTAAAGTATTTCTAATAATTATATCTCAACCAAGGGGTGCAGTTCTGCTGAAAGGGAGTATTTGGTCTGAATTAACAGTGTCTGTTACAAACAGCTCACCACAGCCTGCTGTCGTTTTTGAATTTTGATAGCCCAGTCTGCTTTTATCTCTGGGTATAACTCCTCTTGGGTACTGTCTCCCTTTGTGTGTGTGAGTTTGTCACATTTTTGACTTTGAGGGAGTAAGACTAACAGACCAGGAAACAAATCTTACATACAATTTATTTATCTCGCCTCTAACATTTTCTCAAAATGCCACCCAAATTATACTGATACTGAAATGATATCAAAGATTCTTCATGTATGGAGAGTTCTCTTGAAAGGACAAAGATACTTAACTTCAGAGACTCCCTGGAAGTTTGCATCTTAAGTCATGTGAAGAAGCCCCATATTCTGTTGCAGGAGCTCTTTTTGGTTACTTTTTTGAATTATTTCATTCATCACAATATCTTGAGAGAAACATGTATCTGTGACTTGGACAATATTTCTAAGTTGTGTTAAATGTGCTATTTCAGCTTTACATGTCCAGGAAGAAACTTCCCACATTGCCCTCTGACTACCATCAAATCTGTTGATATAATAGTTCTATCATTCTTTCCTCACTCAGCCTTTTATTCCATTTTATTTCTAATTGCTGTCTTCACTTCCTCCTCCTTTTTTATTATCTTCAGGCCTTAAATCCCGCTTCCTAGAATTCCTTTCCCAGATCTCTAGACTTGATAGCCTTCGGAGACTTTGTGAGCCCACAGAATCTGCGTTTAAGGACTAGAGACTACTTGTATAGTTCTATTTGTTCAGAACAAGAAGCTCCTTTACTTAAGTGCATGATCCACATAAGACATTTTACTTGTGATATTAAATTGTTCTTAGTGCAATATAAATTAATTTCATTAAGTTATAAAGTCTCACAAAATTTGCAGAAGATATAAATTGGACAAGTGTATACACTGTATATAGATGCTTGACAAAATTTTTATTATATAACTTCTTGATTTAGATCAGTGGTTCCCAACTGGGGTGAATTTACCCCAAGGGGATATTTGACAAGTTCTAGAGACATTTTGGGTTGTCCAACTAGAGAGATGCTATTGGCCTTTAGTACAGAGAGGCCAGGGATGCTGGTAAATATCCTACAGTGAACAGAAACAGTGCCCTACAACAAAGAATCATCCATCCCCAAATGTCAATAGTGCCTCTGTTAAGAAACTCTGATTTAGATAATGAAATCACATTATACATTCTCTAGCTATTGTTGAACATTGTTAACATATTATTACCTCTGTAAAAAAAATATATCCAAAGGATGGATGGAAAGCCATGGAAGAGTAGCTTGGATTGCAAAACACTTGAATTTTACTATCAAATAAAGTATAACTGAAGTGTCCAAGATTATATTACAGAATAGCAAAGGTTACTAGGATTAAAGTAATCTTTCCTTTATTTCACTTTTTATTCATATCTTCTTATGCAATATTTGTTCTTTGATATGTCCTACTTTCTTCAGAATGAGACGGTTTGGACTTCTGTCTATGACTCATTTGTTCTTAGACACCATTTTTTATTTAAATGCAGCTTCAAACCTTCCAACCTCAAACCAATTGTATTGGCAGGTCTTTCCAATGCTTTTAGACAATCCATGGTACAGACAGCATATTTTCTTTTAAAGCCTCAAATCCCAGGTTGTAAAGTCCCTATAAGTAAATGTTTTCCTTCTGATGGGAAAATGTCTTATTTAAAAATTGTTTAATAGCCTGCATTGTCAAAGGATAACATTTAGACACTCAGCAAGATATTGGTGTTGATGCTAATTTCCTTCTGCTTTTTATAGCTCATGCATGACTCTCACACACTCAATATTTTAGTTGTGTGCTACAGACCTTCAAGTGAAGCAATTCTTGGAAACGACATGATAGCATGAGTCTGTTACAGCTATTAAGTCATGGCAACTAGAGTGGAAATGAATACAACAAAAACAGTTTATATAGGAATATGTTTCTCAGTGGATCAGTTTCAATATTGCTCCCTGTGGCTGAATCAAGTTTATCCTAAAGGCCAATGTTTCAGCCATCATCCACATGGACATAAATAACACGGTGATGACAGAAATTTTATTTCCTTCAGATTTAGGTTTGTTATAAGTGCATATCTGAAACTTACTTGACAATAAATAATGCTATAAGAGAAGTTGGGAAGGTTAATATTATGTACCATTATCTCTTAGGAGGTCATTCTCATTTCTTGCTCTTTTCTTCTGGTGATTTCTATCCTTGAGGAACCTCTTGTCATTCTAGAATACAAGTGTTAGCATAAAACCTAAAGCTTGATTCTATGGTGACTGATGCAGCCATGCTGTTCTGTTCTCCAGATGACTTTGCAATGCCCTCACATCCTGTCTTGTTCAAAGGCTTTAGGAATTCACAGAGAACCACTGAAGCTATTGGTGTCTCATGCATTCTACTCCCACTCTACTCCCTGTCCAAATAGTTGCCCAGTTATCTACTAAACCCTCACCTTTCTTTCTACTGAACACTTAGACATTTTTTTTAACCTGGGTGGAATTCAACTTACTCTGTTATAGAAATATAATTTTACAACCTATATCTGCATTGATTATAGTGCGGTTTGAAGTCAGCAGGGTAAAAAGGGGTTGGGGAGTGATGATAGCAAATAACTTGTAACTTTTCAACAAGAGCTGACTGAGGCAGCATCCAAGGATGGAAAGGCAGAGTGTGTTTCTACTGTGATATCGTCTTCTCACATGAAGGAAAGAGAAAAAGACAACAAAAAGGATAAGTAGAAAAAGCATTAAACTTATTTAAAAAAAGCACATTCTGAAGTCATATAACATCTGTCCAAAAATATATCATGCTGACAATGTGCCTGTTATACATTATTTTTACTATTAGCAGTAATATATAATAGAAACTGCTTTATCTGATGGGATGGGGTTTGATAATTGGCTGATTCATAGAAAAATTCAGCCAACTATAGTAATCCTTAAAAAAGACATATCTGTCTTAAAATTTTAATTTTCACCGTAAGCATAAAATGTTATCATTTATCAATCTTTTGATGTAGAAGAGTTTTCTTTTTTCCTAAGTAGGGACCTCTTCTATGTCATTCTTCTTGAATCCTCCAAACTATATTCTAGTTGCCACAGGTCCCAAAACTTGGGAGTAATTGTTAAATCCTGCCCCTCAGCAAAACTTCAAAATATATCAGAATTCAACTGTTTCTCAACCCTTCATTTCTAACATTTTAATGCAAAAAGGATGAGCCTACTAACTAGCTAGATTCCTGGCTTTCACCTTTGCCCCTTTTTCTCTACACAGCAGCCAACATGATTCTTTTTTTTTTTATTTGCGGTACGTGGGCCTCTCACTGTTGTGGCCTCTCCTGTTGCGGAGCACAGGCTCCAGATGCGCAGGCCCAGTGGCCATGGCTCACGGGCCCAGCCGCTCCGCGGCATGTGGGATCTTCCTGGACCGGGGCATGAACCCGCGTCCCCTGCATCGGCAGGCGGACTCTCAACCACTGCACCACCAGGGAAGCCCCAACATGATTCTTTAAAAAGAAGTCAGATTTGTCTACTCTGCTCAAACTTTCCAATGACTTTCACCTCATACAGAAAAATACTAATTCTTTACCATGTTCTGTCAAACTGTGTATGATCTGGACTTTCCCCGGGCTCTCTTGACCTCACCTGCTCCTCCCCTCCCATCCCCCCCTGCTCCCTGATCACATGGCCTCCCCAGTGTTCCTAAACCGGCCCAACAAGCCCTCAGCTCATGCCCTTCACACCTGATGTCCCTCTAAGTGGGAAGCTCTGCCCTTGCAGAGCCACATTGCTGTTTCCCTCATCCTTTAGGTGTTTGCTCACATGCCATTTTAGCAGGTCTTCACTGGACATTGTAAACAGCACTCCTTCTCACTATCACCGCACCCCGATTCATACATCATCTCCAGATATAAATTGAGGGATTCATTTTCTACCTTCCCCACTTAAGCTTTATGAGGGCAAGAATCTGGACTCCAATCAAAATGTTCTATAAATGTCTGTAGAAAGAACAAAATTCTGAATGAATGAACCAAATCATCATCATATTGTACATTTCTAACATTAGTTTTCTTAAAATAAGAACTTGAAAGCAGTAGGAAAGCAATTTGAAAGACAATTGTTCTAGATTTTTGTCACCACCCCCCGTCCCCCCAATTTCTTACAGTTATCTTGGCCACACCTGTTTGGTCAGCAATTTTATTTTACAGCTCCCCATAACATTTTTGGGAACAAAAATCAACTGACTCTTGGTAAGTATGTATCTTGCCAGGTAGAAGTACTAACATGGAAGCATAACAAAGAAAGACCAAAAGTAGGTATTCAGTACATCTTGATAATTACATACATACTACATTTTTTCATATTTAAATCTATATACACACCTCAGATAAAGGACTAAGATCATGTATACAAACATTTAAATATTAATTATCTTAAGTGATCATATTATGGGCAATTTTTTGTTTGTTTTTCCTTTGTGCTTTCAACATTTTTCCCATAGTATATACAATTAGAAAAAATGAAGAAAAAGAATACTTTTTTGAAGCCTATGAGCTTTTCAAGACATTTACCTTCAAACACCCTAACAGAGAAACTTTTTTATCATGACCATTTTATCAACTTTTGCTTTGTTTTCTTTTGAAAAAAATTTATATTGGAAGAATATGAGAAGTTAGAGGAAGATGCTTACAGTATTACATTTATGTTCAACTTTTAAACTTTCATTAAAAATTTTAGAATCATGTTTGAAAGCCTATTGATTTTTCACTACATTTTATTCAGAATTAGCTGCTTTGATATGACAGCTTATTCATCTATATTTATCACTTTCTCACTTATTATTTACATTTGAAAATTAGTTGGGCCTAGATACAGCTGTCTATGTGTATGTATTTAATAGGAATCATGAAAGAAAAATTATAATCTTTATATTCACAAATATGGAAGAGTCAAAGTAGGAAAAATATAAGGGTATAATAATTAAAATAAACTCATTGTATGTATATGAAAATCAAAGTTGCTGCTAAATAAACATAAAAGCCTGATTTCTGAAGACTCCAAAAGAGAATCCAGCATAAAAGAAGGGCTCTGGTTTATGCCAGCAATTGGGCCTAACCATTGTTGGTGCACAGGGTTTCAAGCTAGAATTGTAGCTATTGTTGGAATTCCTTCTGGCTAAGCCCCCTGGTGATGTGTGAGTATTGGCAGAAAGAGACCATATGGTTTGACATCATTTCTATATCAATTCTATACCATAAAGTGAAAATGGAAGTTTTCTCTTAGCTGTTGCTGAGACAGAGAGGCTCCTGCAAGAATGGTGACTGTCATCTGGTGTTAACGGACCAAGTTGAGTTTCACTAAAGATTGTGCAGACTCTGCCTGCCATTGGTTCTCAAAGAAGACAGTCGAGCTCACTGAACAGCAGAGCTGACTGTGACTGTGTTAGTGAATGTTGTTCTATAAACCAGGATAGACAGATTTGCAATTAGAAACAATACCATACATTATGGGGGCACAGTAAGCTGCAGAAACATTGCTTACCTTAGGAACAAAACTCTGTTTTCAATTAATCACTCTCCCTATATGGAACACTTAATTCTTTTACAAAGATTTAATATAATGGTACTACTACCACTACTATTAACATTTTAAAAGTACTCAGTATGGACCAGGTACTATTATATTATTTTACATATATATAATCCATTTAGCAATCCAGTGAGTTAGTTACCATTATTATTCCCATTTTGCAGACCAAGAAACTGAAGCTCAGAGCTTTTGAAAGACTAGTGCCAGGACTCAGAGCAAGTAAATAGTGGAGCAGTGGAGATTCAAACTCAGGTAGCCTTGGTTCAGAGCTCATGCCCTCAGGCTACATGGCCCTGCAGTATTATATTATTTGACAGAGTAGGCTCTGGAATTAAGCTGCTGGGTTTCAAGTGTTGCCTAAAACTTTTATTGTGTAACCTGGATAAGCTATTTAACCCCTCTGCACTTTGTTTCCTCAAACATAAGATCAGATTAAAATTACTACTTGCTTCATAGAGTTTTGTAATGATTGAATAAAATAATAAATTTAAAGTGCTTAGAAGAGTCCTTGACATAAAATTAGTATTCACTAAACATTAGCTGTTTCTCTCTCTCTCTCTCTCTCTCTCACACACACACACACACACACTCACGCTGTCTTTTTGCCCTTTAGCCTTTAAGCATGACATTCAGTGGGTGGCTCAATTAGTTCACGTTTGTTTATAATCCCTTCTAATCCTGAGATGATATTACAACATGCCGTCATATCTGTGTGCTTCGATGTTATTCCCTTTTCTTATTAATGACATCAATCATCAATTTCATTTTTTTCCAGCTCTCTTGTGATACTTGTTATCCAAAGCCATGGAATGTACTCCTTTTTTTGTTTTTCATTGTGCTTTATTCTGCATTTTGAAATCTATTTTTATAAACATTCATAAAATTATTACTTTTTGCCATAAAATACTTTCATATAAGTAATCTTATTTTCTCACATAAATTTTAAGCTCCTTGAGTTGGGACCACGTGCCAGGCTGCATCTCATTTCACTGAGCACTATTCTGGTTTTGGGTGCACAGTTGTCACTAAAAATATATTCATTAAAATTCGTGGTTTTGATAAAGAAATGACTGTTGATTTTCTTCTAGAACAGAGATTCTCACATTTTATGGCTCTTAGAAATAAAGAAAAGTATATACTTAGAGAAGAACTATAACCATAACATTAAATAATCTTTAGTTATTCATAAAAAGAATATTGTATTTTTTTCTTTTTCTTTAAATTCAAGAAGTAATTAAAAATGTTAAATACGGTTAAGTCATTCATTGGCTTTTGTTTGAATGGCTCCATTGAAGACCATGGTGTAAAGGCTATTAATTCATGCCCATTAAAATCATTTCCTATGAGTTTTCTCTGTAAACGTTAATATAAAACACGCAGCAATTCCTGTCATACCTAATGTGTTAATTTGAAATAATTACATTTACATTTTACGCCTTTTTGAGTGAATTAGATAGTAAATCATTTCCTAATCAGTGATACTCAGAGAATAATGGCTATCTGATTAAATTAAAACTTCAGTTGGCACACTAATTTCAATTTAAATTAAGATAACTGAGGGGAGCTACCTATGGGAAACTTTTATTGACCTTCTTTATGATTGTTTTCCTACATGTTGATGTTAGTCTGCTGCAAACTGAAGCACTTGCCTCCTCTTCTTTAAAGTACTTCATTTAGGTAGGGAGGTGAAACATACACTTGCAGTTTCAAATAGATTTTTCAGTACCACACCAGTTTAGTAATAAAGAGCTATGTAGGAAAAAAATGACTTTGACTTTATCAAGCTTTAATCTAGGATTTTTAAAATTATGTTTACTCATCTCTAGACCATTAAAATAAAAAGCAGGGCTTCCCTGGTGGCTCAGGGAAGAGTCCGCCTGCCAATGCAGGGGACACGGGTTCGTGCCCTGGTCCGGGAAGATCCCACATGCCGCGGAGCGGCTAGGCCCGTGACCCACGGCCGCTGAGCCTGTGCGTCCGGAGCCCGTGCTCCGCAACGGGAGAGGCCACAACAGTGAGAGGCCCGCGTACCGCAAAAAAAATGAATAAATAAATAAAAAAAAAGCAATATGAAAAGGCATTTTTCATATACATTATTTTCCTTTTTTACCTTTTAAGATATTAAAGGACCTTATTACTCTTTTTAAGTTGTAAGATTACTCAGAAGCTTCTGAGTAATTTATTAGTTTCACATTTTTGTATCTATCTTGTTAATTATTTTTTTCTAACAGCTCTTTTCTATAATTACAATTATAGGATTGTGAATTTTGCTTAGTAAGCCAATAAATCACCTAAGAATCATCCTAAATAATTCTCTTATTTACCTTTTTCTCATTTTTACTTTTGGAGCATTGTTTCATACTGAAGATTTAAACTTTCTTTTAATTTACTCAGTTTAAAGATAATAAATTTTATCTTTTTTTCTATCACATTTATTTTTAAAGACAAAAAAAAACCCCAAACACATTTAGAAGTGTAAATGTCAAACTTAAAAGTAAACCCTCATTTGAGAATGTATGTTTTATTATATAGGAATAATTCAATTTCCCTTCAATATATAAAAACATTAAATAGAATATATTTCACTTTATTTTTTGAACTAGCACCGGAGCTTTAATGGAATATAAAAAGTTTCAGTGTGTGCAAAAGCTTGTTAAATCATTTCCTTTCTGCCAAATGTATAAATGGCTTAGGGAAGTCAATTTCATTAGATAGTATGCTCATAAGTTTTAAGGTTTTATTGATCCACTGCATGCTACCTATTCTACTCAAATTTAATAAGAAAATCTTAGGACTTAGCAATGAAAGAAGTGATGCATGTGGAGCAATGAAGACTACAAGATGAAACCATCAGCAAAATGAAAAGGCAACCTACTGAATGGAAGAAAATATTTGCAAATCATATGTCTGATAAGGGGTTAATATCCAAAATATATAAAGAACTGATACAACTCAACAGCAAAAAAAACAAACAATTTGATTTAAAAATAGGCAGAGGATATGAATAGACATTTTTCCAAAGAAGACATCCAAATAGCCAACAGGTATATGAAAAGATACTCAGCATCACTAATTATCAAGGAAATGCAAATCAAAACCACAATGAGCTATCACCTCATACCTCATTCATGTTAGAATGGCTATTATCAAAAAAAGAAAGAAAGAAAGAAAGAAATAACCAGCGTTGGTGGGGATGGGATGTGGAGAAAATGGAACCCTTGTGAACTATTGGTGGGACTGTAAATTGGTGTAGCAAGTATGGAAAACAGTATGCATGTTTCTCAAAAAGTTACAAATAGACCTACCATATGATACAGCAATTTTGCTTCTGGGTGTTCATCTGAAGAAACTGAAAACACTAATTCAAAAAGATATATGCACCCCATTTTCATTGCCTCATTATTTACAATAGCAAAGATACAGAAACAACCCAAGTGTCCACCTAAGGATAAATGAATAAAGAAGATGTGGTATCTATATAATCAATGGAATATTATTTAGCCAAAGAAAAGAATGAAATCTTACCATTTATAACAACATGAATAAATCTTCAGGGCATTATGCTAAGTGAAACAAGTCAGACAGAGAAACACAAATGCTGTATGATTTCACTAATATGTGGAATCTAAGAAAACAAACAAAAAAGCCAACAAACGAAAAAACAAAACAAAACCCTGAACTCAGATACAGAGAACAGATTGCTGAAGGGCAAAATGGGTAAAGGCAGTCAAAAGGAACAAACTTGCAGTTATAAAATAAATAAGTTATGGGGATGTAATGTACAGCAGGATGACTAGAGTTAATAATACTGTATTGCATATTTGAAAATTTCTGAGAGAGTAGATCTTAAAAGTTCTTATCACAAGAAAAAAAATTCTGTAACTATGCATGGTGATGGATGTTAACTAGACTTAATGTGGTGATAATTTTTGCAATATACACAAACAGCAAATCATTATGTTGTACACCTGAAACTAATATAATGTTTATGTCAAGTATACCTCAGTAAAAAAAAAAAAAGGACTGCAAAAAGTATTCTGAGAAATTTCAAGAACAAGTCACGCTTTAATGTTAAAGAACAATCTTTATCTTTCAAATCTAAAAGAAAACATTGAGTTCTGTTTTGGTGCATACATGTCTTTGCCAGCACACTAAAAATGTTGTTCCCTTTCTCTCCCCCATTCCCACTTCCAGCATTCCCCCTTTTGCTACCAATTTTCTATGCAACTTAGTAGCGGACTGATGCCTGAGGAAGAAACAACAATGCCTTTTGACTTTCTTTTAGAAATATACTCCTTACCCCATGCACAACAAGAACTAGAAAGTATAATCTAAACAGAGATGGCCTCTTCATATGAGATTTCTCCAATTCCCTTTTCAGACCAAGCCCTATTTAAAAGACACTTTGAAATGGTGAGAAAGCAATTGGCAAATAGAAGTATAATTCTTATGCCATGAATGCCCAGTCAACAACCACTTCACTCTTAATTCAGCGTCTCTGAAAAAAGGAAAATGGCTATTTTTTGCACCTCCTACAAGGAAAGAATCCTGAGAAAACAGCAGCAACTGACTACCCACTCTTTAGCACTTGGGCAGCATTCAATCATGGTGTTTCAGAGTACAGACAATCTTCCAAAATGCAACGATGCAAACCTTGAATAATTTCTTTGGGAGGTCAGGACCACAGGAAGGCAGAGGCAGAGCTCTCACAGAGTCTTACTTTGGAAAGGAATGGTGGCTTTATTTTTACTCATGCACCTTTTTCCTTGTATGTGAAACCTGCTGAAGGGGAACGCGATTTTATTTCCAGCCAAGTCTCTTATTCAACTTCTTGGTCCCATACCCATATTCAAGCAATCCTCTCTGTCAACTTGCTCTACATCCTTTCCCAAAGTTGTTACAGGTCAAGCTTGAATTCCCCTTTTGAACTCTGTAATTCTTAAACAGTCATCTGCATGGTTTCCTAGCAACAGCTAGGGTTTGTTTGATCCATCTCCCTAGACTCCTATTTCTCTGATTGCTAAATTGTCTATTCTTTCACTATAGCCCTGTGCATTGAGGATCATCAACCTGTTTGATCAGTTCATGTTCCCCCGAATAACATCAATAATAATTTAGGCGAAAAAAAGCAAAAAATAGCGTGCTTTTAGACTCAACTCCTTTGATTCTGTGTATAAATAAGGCTATACTTTTATTTTGAGGAATCATGCTGTTGGGAGATTGAGTTCAACTCCTATTCATTTTGTTCAGTCTTTCTATTATTTCCCTGTGCCATAGACATTTGGAAGTGAAAAAAAGAATGATTTGAAATAGTTTCACTTGAACCTAGGAAGTGCATATCACTCAAAATCCTACCCTTTGCTACAGAGTAACAGCGAACTCCCTGAAGGATTATGAGAGAAGGGTGGAAATTTCTGGACACTAGGGGAGGCATCTGCAACTTAAGAGGAAGAAAAATCATGTTCTATTCCCACCCACCCTATGAGAGGCCCTCTGTAGCCCCAAGATGGCTCAGGGATACTGTAGCTTGCCCAGCAATTTTCCTACCGTTGCTGTTACTCCACAAGCACGGGTCAGGGCAGGGATTTCCATTTTCAATTCCAACCCCACACAGACAGAATAAACATGTCATGCTAACAGCACACATAGTTGTTTCTTTGGCTGAAGGATTCGTGGATTACTGTGGTTTGTGAGTTTATCAACCTGAGTTTTTATGTAACAAAAACATAAAAACTAATTTGATATGGTTTTTGTTTAATTTTCATATTCAAATAAAGCTATGGTTAAAGTAATATTTGGTAGAGAGTATAAGTAAGGTAAATTACACTTTCACTTGATCTCCTCCTAAATGGAAGGCCCTAGGGTGTCTGTGTGTGTGTGTGTTTTCATGATATAAGAAAGAGAAGTAATATAATGCAGTGGTTGCTCTAAGAGGCTGATTTTATGTTTGTGTGAAAGTAAACTGAAGGAAATTATGAAATTCCTTTCCCAGGAGATCTTTAATAGTATCATGGGTTGCATCTGCTGAGATCTTTATGACAAATTCTGCCTACAGGCAGGGTAAGGGATTTTGAAGCTCTTTCATGGAATTTTATACCCCCATGAGTATGTGAAATTGAGTTCAGAAGTTGAAAGAAACAAGGATTCAAAAAGTCTATATCCCTTCAAGTAAGTTAAGTTTCTGACCTTGGATTTCAGTTTCTTCATCTGTAAAGTTATTATTGCTAAAACAGATCAGTGATTCTTAACATTTTTTGTTGTATAATACAACCCTGTGTGGGAGGCGCATGGACTTTCTGAAGCCCCTCCGTTAACTCGCTGGGGTCCACGGACTTCATGTTAAATTCTAGAGTTACCGATTTCTAGGGTAGCACAGAGTAGTTTGATTCCTATATTTTAAACATTTTGAGAGTACTAAAAAATAGGAGATATCTGTTCTTAGGTAGTGACAATCTCACGTGGAAGACACAGTGAACACATACAGAAAAGACCTAGGAATGCTTCCACGTGGTAGGCGTATCATGGGATGGAATACACGCTACACACAAGAGGACACGGAGATCAGAGACAGGGAGTCACAAGGAGGAAAGCAATACAAGCAGACTCAGGTCAAGGAAGAACTGTTTCGGGTAGACGTAAGGAAGAACCGGCAGGGGAACAGTGAAAACTCAGAAGTACTGTAAGAAATGTCAGGCATATTTTCTTTCTTTTTTAACTTAAGGGAAACTTTGTTTTGCCTTCCTCTGAAAGCAATCTAGTTTAAAAAGGAGTTGAGGTTAAGACAGAAGAGAGGACACGAGACCCTCTAACAGAATCCAACAGGCTCAGACAGACAGGAGGAAGGACGGGCATTGGTCAGGACTTACATGTCAGGTCGTCTTCATCTTGGAAATGAGGCTGGCACGGGTTCTGGTCAGCTCATTTTCTTTAGTCTTCTGCTCAATGGTCTCCTCCAGCCGGAAGCACATCGGCTCCTTCCTCAGGCTCACCCGGAAGGCCAAGGCCTCCACTCGGGCCTTGCACTGGGCCCGGGCCATTCTCTCATTTGCCATCTTAAGTTTCTCTTCTTGGGCCTTCAGCGCTTGGTACCTTTTCAATCCGTACTGTGGAATCCTCAGCACACGACTTCAGCGAGCCTTATTCGTGCGCTAGCCTTCCATCACCTTCTGTTTCTCAAACCCCGCCCGAGGAGGTCAGCGGAAGATCTTCTCGTGGCGTTCAGGTCTGCAGGAAGTCGGCCTTTCTCTTTCAGGACCGCCTGCGTCTCAGCTTCGCCGAGTTCCTTCGTTCCTCATCGCCTCGTGCGCGATGCCCTCGAGCCCCGCCACCATCTTCCCCGCCTCCCGGTCCTCCACGCTGGGCGCCTCACACCTGCTCCTCATTAACATCTTCTTTTGTGGCGCTTCCACGGCCGGCCCGAGAACGCACGGAGAAGGAGCCGCGCAGGGTCGGCCCCGCCTCCTGGGAGGTCAAGTTCCAGCCCCTGGGCGTCAGGAGGAAGGCGCGGCCTAGTCTCGTGCGAGGCTGCTCTCAGGGCCGGCGGGACGGTCTCTGACGGCCGCCCTTCAGGGCCGGGTCGAACAGAGGGCTACGGACTGTTTCCTGAGGGGCCGCTTCCTGAATGAGGGAGTCACCAAGTGCTCCGGAGAGTCCACGTCGGCCGGAGCCGGCACCTCAGCCGGGTCTTGGAGGCGGTGACCACGCAGGTCGCGGCTCTATCACCGACTGGACCGCGGGTGGGAGCAGACTGCACCCGACGCATTCGGCTTCCCGGCTTGCCCGTCCACGCCGTGGTCGCCCCGTCGAGTGGTGCCCGCTGAGGCCGAAAGCAGCCGCCGCCTTGCAGGTGAGTCCTCTTAGGCCGCAGGCCCAGCGCTTCGTTCCTGGGCCACGGCCCGGCCGGCCCGCTTTGGGGGCCCGGCCACTTGGCCACCTCGGAACGGGTTAGTTTGGGTCGTCCAGCTGGTCCTAGTCCGGGTTGTCTGAGCCCGGGGAGGGGGCCCGCGACTTTCAGCCTCCTCCCGGGGCCTTTTCGGGCGGCCTCGCCCCCTCCGTCTCCGAGGGAGGTCTGAGGCCAGGTCTCTTCCACAGCTGCCTCGGTGGCGGCGGCCTCGTCAGAGAAGTCCAATTCTGGGCTGTGGGCCCACTCCTCAGAGCGTCGGCCAGTTGGCCACTGGCGTCTTCCTGCTGAGGACTTGGGGACATGGCGCCTTCAGGCTTCAGAGGGCGGGCAGGGGCAGTGGTCTCAGGACCGGAAGTCACCTGGGCCAGCCGGGCTGCGCCAGGCGGGTCTGCGAGGGGCCCTTCTCCACCAGGCACATTTTCTTGATCGAAGCAGGACGCTTTTTCTTCTTTGAAAGAAGAAAGAGAACAAGGTCTTGAATTTCCTTGAAAATCTGACTGAGGATCTTATTTAATTGCCTAGCAATGAGGTCCAACTATTAACTGCAAGTTAAATTGCAAGGATGCAATGATAGGAAATACTTTAAAAGAAAATCCTGCACGTACAGGAAAAGAGTGAGGACAACATATATACAATGTAGAACGCGCCTTCAGTACTCAAGGGAAAAGTGCAATCATGGCATACCGAGTAGTGAGTCTGCCTGCAGAATTAGAAAAAGAAACTGCTGATCGAAAAATAGTATTGCAAATAACAGGAGAAATATGGCGATGCATAAGAGAAAATGAAAAGGTAAAACCTAACATAAGCCCAGTGTGCCCATAATTCACAATTGTGGTAAAGGCCTTGAGGGTGATAAGGACTTTAGATCCCAGTGACCCACATGTGGCATGAGAGTCTAGCCTCAGCTTTTGAAGTGGTGAGGTCTGGAGTATTGGTGTGTTAAGAGGGCATTCCAGTAGTGACCTCTTAAAGCAACTGGAGCAGAAGTGAGAAGTCTTGATGATTCAAGAAACATATGTCAGTCAGAAAACTGATTGTTTTTACTCTACTTGCTTACCGTTCTGACATATTCACTTATAATTTATTTTAGGGTTTAAATTTTTGCCCTGTAAAACAGGTACTGTTTTCCTAGAATTGAAGACTGATCAGTCAGCTATTAATTCCCTCCAAAGTCTTGGACAAATAGACATACTCATTGCAAGGGGAATCCCTTCAATTCATAATGTTTTGTAAAATAAAAATAAATTAAGCTTTTTGTTCTTTAGTAAAAGCATTAAAGTACGTAAAAAGTTATTAGGAGAAACTTTACCAGTCCTTAAAGCCAGAGAGTAAATTTTCCATATTGATTTTTTCCCACATCAATTGTAAACTGGGATGAATTCCGCCATACGATAGTTATATCTACTTTCTACACTGAATATAGTTTTGGAACCAAGGACACTCTTCAGGCAATAGTAATTCTGTTTATCTATGTTAAAAATAGCTACATAGTATGAATATATAAAATAAAATAGCAATATGGCTCTTAAAAACGTATTTTACAATGTCTTGAGGACAGTCTTCAGAGCATTCTTGAGGGGAAAGGTTAGGGGTTGGTAGGAGATTGCATGTGATAAATACACTCCAGTGGGTAGAATTCCCGACGTGTTTAGATTTTTTTCCTCACGCTATTCCAAGGAATTTTTGATATCTCCATTTTTTTGTAGTGCAAATCAATATTGAGTCCAGGTTTTATTAAAAACAGCCAAGCAAATAAATTAGAACCACTCCCAACTGCTTGAGCTTGCATATTGAATTCAGACTCTCTGGTAAATGCATGTAGGTATTGATAAACTCAGCTCAGTTTAAAATTATGTTCTTCCCTATTTGGTTTAGTTCCCTGAGAATCTATTCCCATATGCATCCTCCAGATTTTATACATATATATATATATATATATATGTATAAAATTACAAATCTGTCAGTTATTTTTGGATGTATAAACCCTCTGTTCTCTTCTCAAGTTTGACTTTGTAATTGGCCCTCAAGGCATTCTGGAAACTGACTGAAGTTAAAGACCTGGATGGGCATGGGTATTTTATGTTGGCCAGAGATACTGGTGGGAGTTTATGTATTAAATTGGGTACCACATTTCAATGGGGAGACTAGAATCCCAGAGTGTCAGAGGCTGATTAATGGGGCAGAGACCTTAGTTACCTAAGTAAGGAGGGAGATCTTATCTTGATAGGCTGCATGACTGGATGATAATCCAAATCTCTGACCTTGAGAGACATTTGGCGATGACACCACATCACCACATCACCACATCTCTTAAGTCTACTCAATAAGTAGCCCTCTAAGATCCAAACTAACCTGTGTAAACACAAATCTAAGCCTCTCTTTCCTTTTTCATATCTTTCCTCAAATGTAACCTTTTCTTTGAGACCATCCAGCCATCCTATTTCATGTATACCTACCCCTACCCAGATGTGTATATTCTTTAAAGTACATGTTATATCCATCTCCTTTAATATAATGGAAGCTCTTGGAAGCAGGGAAGTTGACTATTCTTGAGGATGGACCTAAAGCAGCACTAGTGAGGTACTCTTCAAGGGCACACAATTTAAGGGGACACTAAAAAATCTCAGTAATCAAGATATGAAATATTTTAATGTAATAATCGAAAAAAATATCATTAATGCAAAATAATCCATGATGAATAAAGTAGCAATATTTTAAATAAAGACAGGATTCATAATAATACCATACTGAGCCATATTAGAAACCTAGGCAAAAGGAAAAAACTGGTAATACTGATCCAGTGGTGTGGGATTTTCACAGTGAGGTGTGAGTTGCTGTACCTATTCCCATACCATTATGTAAGAAGCACAATGTTTGGATAACACCTCTAGATTTTGGTGAAGACATGTAACTCTTTTAGGTGGATTTTTCTGACCCATTAACTGGATTGCTGCCAAAGCTATGAACTTTCAGTCAAGTGTAGAACAAGAGAAGTTTTCCCACCTGGTTCTGGCCGTTCACGTTTCTTGTGTCTTGGGGAATTGATGTTACTAATGGGTCTGTGGCATAAAAGGATCCCCATGGAGTTTGCAGCAAACCCTGATAGGGGAATAGCAGCAGAGGCTGTGGGGTTTTGGAGCAAAGCCACTAATTTTTTGTTGAATAATTTTTCTATCTCTGAATTTTGGCAATGTGCATCTCCCAACTTAGAGATATATAAATGCAATACACAGGCTTTTCCAGCCTTCTGTGCAGCTAGGGTGTGTGCACGTGAATTAGGATCTGTCAATCAAATATTCTCACCCCAGACCTTGATTTAGGATCTAATGACTGAAAGAAGCAGATGCCACATACAATTCATTTTGCTTTGTGGGAAGAGGGAACTCTTTAATTTCCAGGGTCAATAGTAGCTGAATTTCTAATGACAGTATGAGGGTGTGCCCACTGATGTCAGCAGAGGTGGCTTCACTGAACAATTCTGCATTGTGGTGTCAATTTTGACTGCACACATAACCTCCAAACCTAGTTATTTGTCCTTCCTGGAAGTTGTGTGAGTTATCCAGTGCACTTTAATTTCTTTTCAGATTAATTTGTAAAAGGTTGTTTCTGTTACAATTATGTGTTTTGACTTATATATTAATGTATGGACCCTGCCAAATGAAGAAAAGATTCCAGGTTTAACCTTAAGTAGTTTGGCCTATTAAGAGAAAATGTTTTCTTCTTTAAATAATGCCTGGAAACTTACTTATGCATTTCTTAACTTATCTTCCTTCTTGCTGTACATAGTGACTTGCCCATGTAGTATGAGTTACATATATACAGTTGGCTGAAATGAACAAGAATATGACTCACACCATTAAATAAATCACCTATCTTAATATATCCTAGATTCTTAACTTACCATCCATTCTATGTAAACAAACAGGGAGTAGTGAGTATATGAGGAAAATTAGAGTGGTGGGCATCTTTATAGCACTGAGAAAGTAACCTGAGACAGGCGGGTATGTACAAAATAAGGGAAATACATTTCCCTTGGAGAAACAGACTGTATTTTCAAGTGTAGTCTAGAATCTGGGTTACCTTTTGAAGCAATAACTGAGGGTTTGCAGCATCGAGCCTCTTTTGAGACATTCACAATTGCCCCATGGTTCACTACAGTTCACTAGGTGTGAGGAAGATTTGAAAGCACCTGGGATGAAATTGAGGCCAAACATGCCTGCTTAGTCACAGACGCCCTTTTCTTCTGCCACCCCAAGGAGATCCCTGTGGGCTTTCTTGATGACTAAATCTGCCTGGTCTGGCTTTCTGAAGATGGTGTGATTTAAAGGGATAGATGCCAAGAGGAAAAAAAGGAGGCTGGCGGAGATTTTGGCGGCAAAGGCAAGGTCTTCAGTGGTGAAGGAATCCGGATGTCTGCTGCCTCAGTGGCATATGCATTTTGTGATGTTTGGAGAGTATCCTACAGACTTTAGTGAAGACAGACTGTATTGATTTCTGTTTGCTCCTTCACGTTTAGCTACGAGTTTCAATAGCAACAAAACTTCAGAGGCTGTGAAAACTGGTTAGTGAAGCGATCAGGTGCACCAAGAGAAACAAAAGCACACAGACTAGTCAATAGAGAGCTTCATGCAGCTTATAAATGTGTCTCTCCTTTAGCTTCCTGTTCCTTTCCAGGAGATGAAACACCATAGTGCCACGTAACTAGTAACAGAGGTAAGTGTCCTTCTTCTTCCCTGCCCCTGCCCCCAGGCGAAAAGAAACTAAAGTTCTGATAATGCAACAAATAATTCAACAGACTTTGAGTTTTAGATGAGTAGGATCTATCCCCTAACAGGAAAGGTTTTTAGCCAGCAGTTTTAAGAGCAAAGTGATAACTGTGAGGATAAAGCAAGTGGCATATTCACAGGTGTGGCAAGCGTGATAAATACATCTTTCTAGAAACTTGACCCAAAAAGTAATAGGCCTGGGGGTGGCTCTCTCCTGCCTCCAACAGGAGGACTTTTCACTTCCACCTGTAAATGGCCAACTTCAGTCAGCAGTAGTTACTTTCGGTGATGTTTTTGCAGTCACCAGCCCAAGCCACCCCCATCCCCTTACAGGTCAACAGCATACAGGATAGTCATTGGAATTCAGATCTGGCGTCAGAGCTGGGTGATCTCCTTCTGCATCCTCTTACCCTTGCCCCAGCAATCAAATTAGTTCTGTTAACAGCTTGCCAAATCAGCCAGCCTAGTAAACTCTCTGTCTTAGAAAGGAAATCTAGACATTCATATTGGTTTATATTGTTTTTCTCCCCTCAGTGTGATCTTGGGAACCTTGCCAGGGGGTCTGATGGCTGTCGGCTGATGATGCCACGTGAAGTCTTTAATAAGCTGACATTTCCTGTTGATGAGCTGCCACATCTAAAGGCCAAACCAAACAGTGTTTAGGCTCTTTGGATCCCAGACTCTGTTTTGGGTCTCTTTCTCTTCCTTCTCCTGGAGTTGTCAGCTCTGCCCACCCTGTGTTTCTCCATCTCACCTTTGTAGATATGCAATACAAAGGTCAGATGGCAGGCATTGCCTTCCAGCAAGACTGAACCTACTGAAAAACCCTTGGGCTGTGTTGCTGGCTTTGTTATGAGACACAGAGGGGAGCATTGGCTGGAAGTGTTTCCTGTGAGAGGGAGAGGCTGTTTTCTGAGAAGGCAAATGGAAGCTTGTCAGATGGGTTAAAGGAGGAAGCAAAACGTTTTTCTCTTTCAGAGTTCTTGTGCCTGTTAATTCAAACATGTGTAAAGAATGAAAATGCTGAAGTTAAGGAAGTAAAACCTGGGAGCAGGAAATTAAGAAAGAGTATTGCCAGCTTGACTGGCCTAAACTCTCATATTTGTAGTGTCTCTTACTATATCACAATCAGTGGTAGATTATATCCTCAGACCTAAAAATGAGAGCCCTGTAGAAGAATTTTAGAGTTTGATTTTGTTTCTTAAGAGTGTGGGTTTTGGCTTCCCTGGTGGCACAGTGGTTGAGAGTTCGCCTGCCGATGCAGGGGACACGGGTTCGTGCCCCGGTCCAGGAGGATCCCACATGCCGCGGAGCAGCTGGGCCCATGAGCCATGGCCTCTGAGCCTGCGCGTCTGGAGCCTGTGCTCCGCAACGGGAGAGGCCACAACAGTGAGAGGCCCGCATACCGCAAAAAACAAACAAAAAAGCAATATATATCATGGCACTTTTGTCACTATTTCTCTTTCCTTTGTATTAAAATAAGAAATGACATGTAAATAATCTGTGTGGTATTTGTCAAGAAATAAAGAATGTGGAAAATTCAAATAATTGTGTATAGAACACTCATAACTACAGTGAACTGGAGCTGATCAACTTGAGATTAATAAATGTGAAATTCTAAGTGTAAAAACTGAAAACAAAATGTGCTTTTTATCTAAGATTCTTTAAGAGGAAGAAATCATTATACCATTATACCCTTAGGAAAAAGTGAATTTCTGGGAATTGCCAATGACTCGCCTAATCACAGAAGATATTTATTGGATAATAACATATTTATCCCTGTTCTTAATAATAAACGTTAAAAATATAAAGAAGAATTCAGCCTGAAAGTTACTATATAAAGCATAAAAAAGTCAGATATAAGTACTGAGAAATTTTGAAGTAGAGTTAGCAACAGGTAAGGATCAAATATTGCTTGTTGCGTAAATCACATTTTATTTGTAGAACTTTGTGAAACGTTCATAATAAAATGGGAGACTCACCTAGTTTCAGTTTCAAATAAACCTGAAACTCAGGGAGGTTCAACAAAAGTTTTGCCAAGGTTCATGAACTTTCATCGAATGTGGGCTGATTTTTCTTTTGGAAGTTGGACCAGTCAATAATTTTCACCATGTTTAGACTACATTTCTTTAAAAATGAAAACTTGCAGATGGAAAACAAAGGAAGCTAAAATGCAAACAATCTTTGCTTAATTTTTATCAACATAATCTGGTGCAATT
The DNA here is from genome assembly GCF_003031525.2 of Neophocaena asiaeorientalis asiaeorientalis. Classification (NCBI taxonomy): domain Eukaryota; kingdom Metazoa; phylum Chordata; class Mammalia; order Artiodactyla; family Phocoenidae; genus Neophocaena; species Neophocaena asiaeorientalis. The sequence goes on from NW_020173215.1 coordinate 3,138,125, forward strand.
TTTTCCTATGTTTTAAAAACTTAAAGTCAATTTTGACAGGGCAAAAAAATACCTTGGTTTGCTCTTCTATCTTTTCTGCAGAGAAAACTTAACAGTATTAATATTACTTGTGATGCTGCTTTTCATGAAAGCACAATAGGAGTGAACATAAGTGCATTTGTATAATAATAATAATAATGACGTTTATTGTTCAGTTACTGTTTTAAATACTGTACAAGTATTATATCATTTAATCCTTCTACAGTTCTCTGTGGTAGGTCCTTTTACAGAGAAGAGTAAGGCTCAGTGAGAGGTAAACTAATTTGTCCAATGTTTTTGCTTTTGAAGTTAAAGTTGATTTTATGGGCAGCCCAGGCAATATAAGACTGTTTACCTACCTTAGTCCTCTGAAATGAATAAGTATATTTCTGGGTCGGATGTTCCGTTATCAGCCAACTTTTCTTCTGCTTCAGATTGTTTAGAAAGAGAATCATTCATTAGTGATGCTCTGTGAGAATGACTAAACTACAACTTGGAGAAAAGCAGAGTACCAGCATCACTGGATTCTCCCTGAATATCTTTGAGGAAGTATGACAGTTGATGGGAATTAGTATGAAGAGGAAGAAAGTTGAGGTACTGACACACATAATGCGTTAATTGAAGGCATAAATTATTTATTGAAGTGGTCTAGTGTTCATAATAAAGATGTCCCAGGCTTGAGTACTATCTACATTGTACATTTGTCATAATTTGTCATAATTACAAAAATATTTAATGAGCACTTTATAATTTTGTTCAAATTCGGTTTTCTAATTAAGGTACAAGCAAACAGCTGAAATACATACAAAAATATCTTCATACACATTTTTGTGCTTGAAAAAAATTACTAGTTAAAAAAAGAAATATTGCTTTGATTTGGACTCACTCCCCTTTTGGGGTCAGCATTCATAAATGGGAAGTATACCAGGACATATGTGCCATTTTTAAATCTTGTCCTGTTTTCATTTACCTTTCAATTCTACCTAATGAATGGGAGTCTTTAAGAATGTTATATGTAGACTTGAAAGACCTTAAAATTTGTTATTCAAAAAAATTCTTGGATTTTTAAAGATGACCCGTATGTAATCAACTAAGGACAAACTTTTACAATTTTAGAACAGTACACTCTTCTGACTACCTTCAGATTTGAATTTGAAAACTTGAACACTAGGTTAATAAATGTGTAGTTGAAACTTTCTACTGCCATGAAGGTTTAGGATAGGAGGTATATTAAATGGTTAATAAGCCATTCCTCAGTGGAGCAACTATAGAAGTTCACAGCTGCCTGAACATGAGTTCAGTAAAGTTTATAATAAGAAAATTTTAGTTATTTACTCAGAAAATGAAACTATCCAAGTGGCAGGATAGCTCTCTAAAACAGATGCATCACTTCAGTCTGCTATTTATTGCATGCGTATTCTCATTTATCATGGTTTCCTGGCCCCTTTATAGTTCAACTCTGACAACCGTAAATCAACAGAAAAGATGAGACACAGTGGTAAATCAAAGTAAAGAACAATTAACTTGAATAAGTGGAAAACACGCTTGGTATTATGGTTAAAAACAATTTGTATAGCATTTAACAGGAAAGTAGTACAGCCTCTGATTGTGCCAGGTGTAACCAATAGTATTTTCAAAATCGTCAGACCATTTAGTTATTTGGCATAAATACATAAAAGAGTAATTAATGTATGGAAACCATCAGTTGCATTGTGCCTATTACTAAGAAGGCTTTTTAAATGAAATTCCTTAACCTTTAAAGCTATTTCTCATTCATTCACTTAATTGCTGATTCTGGTAGAAACTTCACCTTTTGCTGGTCTGTTGTATCACAGTAATCTCGGATTCCATTTGGAATCCTACACTTGGCTAGAACATTCATCAAAGCTAAAAACATTCTGTTCTTGATACTGATCCAATTGCTTAGCCTCTACCCTAGAGGATTTGTATTAAATATAACACTGTTGTGCACTGTGAAATTTCTCCTGGTTTAAACAACACTTGAAACATATCCCGTCTGTAATACACCAAAGGTGAATGGTGATCAGTCATACATTTTTGAAAACTGCAGTTCTGTCAGTCTTCAATTTAATCACAATCAGTATCTGTACGTCCTTTATTTTTACACAAGAGAAGCATTCTGAGCATACTGTTGGCCCAGTAAAACTACAGGATGTACTATGTGGCTTATTTCTTAATTAAATACGTTGAATCATTAATACCAATCAAAACTAGAAAAAAACTGGTTTAAAATCCTGTTATAAAATGTCTTCCTTTTAAGTCCTGAGTTTTATAGCACCTAGGATGAGACAGAGTCAAACTGTTGTTTTGACCTATCATGCACATGTCGTCCTTCCAGGATTTTCCATGCAGGCTTCTTTACACTTTGTTTGAAAAATATAACATAAGCTTTGCAATAACACATGTGAAATGAAGTCAGTGCAAATACCGTCTGTATAAACTTGACAAGTTCAATTCATGGAAAAAGCTGAAATGTCAACAAGGTCTTGGTCAGAAGGTTACAAAATTTGCCTGCTATAATTATTATTATTATTTTATCTCTCTTAGCAACAGATTTTGGTTTGTTTAAGCTAAATAGTTCTTTAGGAGGCTGACATTGAGATGATTTAGTACATAACAGGGCTTGGCTTGTTAAACTACAAAGAATTAATCCCACTGGATTTCACAAATAGCACCTGCTCAAGCCTGCTAGAGTTGTCTGTCTGCATGGAATGCGTCAGAGCAAAATTTGGCAGGACCAACAGACAGACTGAATTATCAAAAATCCAGAACGTTTGCTCTAAAAGAAACCTGTTCTCTTTTTACCACTGAGTGTTTATTTGGAAATTAACCCTGAATTAGCCAATTTCAAATGACTAAGTAATCAGAAAACAATTTTAAACATTGTGAGATATATAGTAGGTAGTATTAATTGCTCTAAGAGTCTCTTTAAAAACCTTTTTTTTTTTTTTTTGGTATGTGGGCCTCTCACTGTTGTGGCCTCTCCCGTTGCGGAGCACAGGCTCTGGATGCGCAGGCTCAGTGGCCATGGCTCACGGGCCCAGCCGCTCCGTGGCATGTGGGATCTTCCCGGACCGGGGCACGAATCCGTGTGCCCTGCATCGGCAAGTGGACTCTCAACCACTGTGCCACCAGGGAAGCCCTAAAAACCTTTTAAGAGGGACTCAGACTCTTCTAGAGTAACTGTGGATACAACAAGTGCATCATTGGGTGTAAACTTGGATACAAGGAATTTTGAAGGTTCAGTAAGTAGCTTTTCCCAGTTCATGTGTTAGATTGGCCTTTCCTTGGTATAAACTGTCTCCTTTTTTTTTGGCCGCCCTGCACAGCATGTGGGATCTTAGTTCCCTGACCAGGGATCGAACCCATGCCCCCTGCACTGGAAGCGTGGAGTCTTAACCACTGGACCACCAGGGAAGTCCCTCTCATGTCTTTTCTTATAAGGGCACTAATGCCATCATGATGGCTCCACCCTCATGACTTCATCTAACTCTAATTACTTCTCAAAGGCCCCATCTCTAAATACCATCACATTGGGGATTAGAGCTCAACATATGAATTTGGTGGGACACAAACAATCAGTTCATAATAGTGCATATGTTTATATTTGATAGGAATATAAAGGTTAGAAATAACTAATTTAGCAATGAGCTAGGGCTTTCAAAATATACTAATTTTTAGGATGTTTAATAAAAAATCATGTTAGAGCATATTTCCTATATCTTTCATATTTCTTATTATGTGCCATAATTTTTCTCTATAGTAAATATTGTTCTCCTCCTTGAATTTCTGTCACTAACAAGTACTCATAGTAGTTTTGTAGGGCAAATGATCCAGTTGCTGTTAGTACTGGAATCAAAGGTTTTACTCTAAAAATTATATTTTCTATAGTTTATTCTTTGTTTCCTTTCTAGACTCAGAAAAAAAATCCATGTTCTTATTCAAGTATAGCAAATAATGTCTTCATTTTCATTTTATTAACTCCTTCTTATGAAAGAGAGGTTAGAAAAGGTGTTGAAATCTTTGCTAGAAATTATGTGAAAAGTCTGAATTCTCTTTGGCACACAGTGAAATGAGTGACAAAATATTGGGACTGAACACTTGTTATATGTCAAGCTGATTTAATGGACCATATAGTAAATAGTTTAATTTTTATGCAATAAGGAAAGTTTTCAGTATTTTTAATGTTAAACATAAAGGTGATTTTCTAATATGTGGTTTAAAAAATCATGCATCAAAATGTATTATGGCAAGTCCATTATCAAGTAAAAGATCTCAAAAGTATAAAAATGCCAGTGTTATTGTCATAGCAACAGTTTCTTATTTTATATAAACATTGTTGATTAGTTACTAGAGCCAGGTTTGTTTTAATATTTATAATTTGTCTAATTTCATATATTTGCACTGTGGCATATTTTAGGATATTATCAACTTATGCATAAGAAATTTTGTGGGTTGCTGAAGTAGCCCTACCATGAAAACACATCCTTGGAATATATTCCTTATAAATAAGTATCAATATCAATAAAGGGATACCTTGGGATATATAAATTCCACTTACTTATAGAGCACAAGTAAGCTCTATAATATATCCAGAAAAAGAAATTATTTAGATAAGACATTACTACTTTAAAAGAAAAAAAAAGTTAATTGAGATATAATTCACATACCACAAAATTCACTATTTTGAAGTGTACAATTCAGAGGGTTTTAGTATATTCAGAAACTTGTGCAACCATTGCTGTTATTTACTTCCAGAACATTTTTATCACCCATAAATGAAACTCCACACCCATTATCAGTCAGTCTCCATATCTTCTTCCCCCCAGCCCCAGGCAACCACAAATCTACTTTGTGTCTCAATGGATTTGCCTATTCTGGACATTTCATACAAATGGAATTATACAATATGTGTCCTTTTGTATCTGACTTCTTTCATTTAGTGTAATGTTTTCAGAGTTCACTTATGTTTTAGCATATATCAGTACTTCATTCCTTTTATGGTTGAATGGTATTCACTGTGTAGATGCACCACATTTTGTTTATCCATTTCATTAGTTGTTGGACATTTGGGTTGTTTCCATTTGAGGAGGGTGCTATTTTGAATAAGTGTATTATGAAAATTTGTATACAAATTTTTGTGTACCACTGTGCTTTCAATTCTCTCAGGTACCTAAAATTGGAATTGCTGGATCATAGAGTAACATGGTAAGCTTTTTGAGGAAGGTCGAACTGTTTTCAAAAGTGGCAGCACTAATGTGGTGACATCACTGATTAGCCAGATTAGACAATTCCAGAACTTTATACCGCCACAAAAGCAACTGATAAGCTAGCAAAAATCATTAGAATCACCTTGTTCAGAACTCTGGAATCCTCCCAAAAACTTATCATAACCAGAGGAAAGCTTAATGAAGAAAGTCGTTGCTGCATTGCACTAAGAGAGTGCTTTGGCATTTTAAGTTGTTGCTCATTTTCCCCACTCCCAGATTAGCTGTAGCTATGATGATGACAGCTTAAAATCCTGGTGCAGGTTACTAGTACCAGAGGGAGCAATATATACCTTATTCGCAAAAACTGTGGCTGTGAATTTCATCCTGTTTGGTAGATTCTTGAAGGACCAGTGCAAGGGCTTGCCATTGTTTTGCCTGATTTGGAGTATTGCCAGGACAAGGGTGGCTTCTTGGGTGGGTGTTTACAGACCAAAAAGGTTAGTAAACATGAGGTTGAGATACGTGGGGCAATAAGGGCTTTTAAAAGCTCCTGCTTGCATCAGATAATTAAGCAACGCACATGCCTGGGATCAGACATATGCTCAGCAAAGGTCTAAGAGAATCTTAATCTTTTACCTCTGGCTCACCTTTACACTCCACACAAACACAAGTGAAGGCTAAGGCAGAGTTGTAAAAAGTCTGGCCAAGTGTTAAAGGTGTGTCCCAGAACAGAGCCCAAGTATAAACTGGGAATTTCAGTGGTCACACATGACAAAGAATATAGGCTTTACAAAAATAGTTCAGAAAAGTCACTGAAACAAAACAAAACAAAAAATAACAACCCACAATAAGCAGTTACAATCCTGCGAATGAGAATAATCTGATTTCTAGAGCTGCCACATTATAATATTCAAAGTGTCCAGTTTTCAACAAAATAATTACAAGGCATGCAAAGAAAGAAGAAAATGTGGCCTATTCACAGGAAAAAAGACATTAATAGAAACTTTACCTGAAGTATCCTGTGCACTGGACTTACTAGACAGAGATTTTAGATCAAATATTTTAAATATGCTCAAAGTGCCAAATGAAACTATTGACAAAGAAAATGGCTTTAAAAAAAGAGCCAAGTAGACATTTGGAGCCTAAGCATAACAATAACTGAAATGAAAAGTTCACTAGAGGATTGCAACAGCAGGTTTCAGCAGAAGAAAGCATCAGTGGAATTAAGATAGATCAATTTAGGTTATTCAGTCTGAGCCTCCAAAAGAAAAAAGGATGAAGATGAATGAAGAAAACAATAATGGAGTCTGAGATCTATGGGACACCATCAAGTGGGCCAACATGTGCATAATTGGAGTCCCAGTGGTAGAGGCGAAAAAGGAGCAGAAAGAATGTTTGAAAAAATATTGGCCAAAAACATCTCTTATTTGATGAAATATGTAAATCTGCCCATATAAGAAGCTCTAAGAACTCCAGGCAGGATAAATTCAGAGAGATCCACACTAAGACACACTATAGTCAAATTATCAAAAGCCAAAGTGACTGCATCATTTTGTTTCCCCACCAGCAGTATATGAGTGTTCTGATTTCTCTATATCCTCACCAACTCTTGTTAATGTCTTTTTTATTATAGTCATCTTAGTGTGGAGTGGTATCTCATGTTTTAAAATTGCATTTCCATAATGACTAATGATGCTGAGCATTTTTTTCATGTACTTATTAAGAAAACTTCTTAAACTGGCAATTGGAACAAAACAGATCAGCCTTTGATCCAGCTAATGTGAAGACAGTTCAAGTAATATCTGACAGATCCATTTGGCCACCAACTGCAGTCAAGGATAATTCTCACATCTGTCCTGCTCGCAAAACTGGACCTACGGAACTCTGTCCTCATGTGAGGCAAGTTGATAAAAAACATTTACCCAGAACTCATAAAGAAATCCTATAGAAGAAAGGAAAAAAATAACGTCATCCAAAGATTCAAAGGGGAAGCATATCTTTGGGGGAAAAAAACCAAAATAACATTTCCGAAGCTGTTCTGCATTTTCAGCATGATATGAGAGGGTCTGGACTCTACAAAGTAAGAATGGAAAACTATAAGAACCAGTTGAAATGAAAATGTGAAGAAAATGAAAAGAATTGATACAGGTAAACATTTCAAGAGTAACAGAATTAACATCTCCATTTGAGGAGATAAAAAAGCCTAAGTAGCAGTACAGGGAATTAGCAAGGTGGAGAATGAACATAAGAAGCTCTCCTTGAATTAATTGGAGAGTGACAAAGATGTGAAATGATGAGTTTATGGAGATTGAGAAAAGAGACAGGAACCAACAAAAAATTATAGGCATAACTATGAAAGAAACCTAAATAACCATTTAAAAGACACAGTTCAGGTGGAATTAACAGATCTCTAGGGCACCACTCCCCCACGCTGAGAATTTTAGTTCCTGGCTTGCTATCCATTCTCTTTAGTACTACTCCTCTCATGATTCTTGATTGTTGGAAATTGCAATTAGTACATAGATGATAACTTCTCACATACTGCCCTCATAGTTCCTTATCAACCAACTGGTCCAATATTCATAAATGATGATGTAAAATTACCTAAGCTAGACCACTTCTGTGACCTCAGGTTTGGGAATCTCACTCTCTTGACTTCTTCCTACCTTGCTCTAGCTTACTCCCTCTCATACACAGAGACACAGTTCTTCTGTTTTCCTGGCAGAAAAACTTCACTGCATAGACCTTATCACATTTTCACTTCCCTCCTTCAGATACGTTCCTTCTTCCTCAGCTTATGTTCTAGTAGTAATCATTATAATCACTCCTTCTATACACCATCAACTCCTGACTCCCCTAAATTGTCACATTTTCATGGAAAAAAACCAGACTCTTGTTAATCCTAACTCTGCTTGCTCCATTTCTATACCAATGCAATAGAATAGAATGGTATAAAATGCAAAATCATGCTGACTGGCTTCATTTTAAATTCATGGTAGAACTGGACTGCCCATAGAGCTACCTTGCTGTCCTGGTCTTTTCATTCTCCCTGTTGGCCTGAGGACCATTTTACACCTTTCTTCTCCAACCTCCAATAGATCATCACCATCTTCACTCTTAGCTACCTTTGATTCACATTTGACTGAAAAATAAAAATTGAAGTAATCGGGAGGAATTCTCCACTTCATCACACCAAACTGCATATGCATATGCTCTGCCTCCCTCTAACAATATAGAAGCTATTATTGACTTCCATTAAGTCAGTAGTCTATAGCTTCCTCTTCCAAATGGAAGCTGTAGACTTCCATTTAAGTCTAACCTCTCTCATCTATTTTCGGTCCCTTTCCCAACAGTTTTCCCCTTTCTTATGCTAATTTTCTGCTTCCTAATTTTCACTCCTCCACTGAATTATTCCCATCTGAATACAGATGTGCCATATTTTCCGTCTTCAAAAGAAATTCTTTTGTTTCAGTAGCTACTTCTAGCCACCACCCCATTTATTTGCTTACCTTTACAGCAGTATTCTTTGGAACAGTTTTCTGTACTCATTTTTCCTATCTTTTCCATGCTTCCTTAAGCCCACCCCAATCAAAGTTTCAGTTTATCAGTCCAGCAAAACAACTAATGTTAAGGTCACCAACCACCAGATTGCTAAATCCAAGGGTCAATTCCTAGACCTTCTCGTGCTCTACCTATTAGCAGCCATAGCTGATACCTTCTCTTCTTGAAACACTTTCCTCATTGGCTGTCCCTCTGTTGGCTTTCTTTCGCCCTTTTAAGCTGCCCCTTCATCAGTAATTTCTCAACTACTTTACTTGTAAACAGTGGAGTGCTTTGGGACTAAATATTTGAACTTCTTCGAAGGGATTTCAATCCAATAGTATGCCTTAAACACTATAAACATGTTGCCCATCCTTAAACTCCAAGCTCAATATCTCTATATGGAAATCTAATGAGTAATCCCAAATTTCAGAACTGATCAACTGGTTTATTTTCACTTAAAACCCACCTCTCCTGCAGTCTTCCTCATATCCCGTTAATTGCTCAGACAATTTTTAATTGCTTTAAAAAGATCACTGTGTTTACATCATGGATTAAAGAAGAGGAAGAACAGATTTGATGATATCAGTTGCAAAGCTAAGGAAAGCATATAAAACCAATGAGAAAGAATATATTATTCAAAAGTAAATGGTTTGAAATGGTTCTTTGAAACAGATCATGTTAGATCCTCACTTCACTGTACAGCAAAATACATCTCAAATATATTTAATAATACAATGGAAAAATAAAATCAAAACTTTTATTAAAAGTATGCTAGGGTGGCTCCGTTGTGCAATGGATAGCGCATTGGACTTCTAAAAGTATGCTGCAGCCAAGCAATGTAATTTTATATTCATTTAAAATCTTTATTGACTAAGAATATTTAACATAGAAAAGAAAATATATTAACTAAAAAATGAAAGATACAAAATTGTGTGTTGCACATTTTGTATTTGTCCAAAATTTTCATTTTTCTCTAAAAAATACATCAAAATATACAAAGTAAAAATTTGTCTCTAGGTAGAGTACTTTGGTTTAAAATTTTTTTTCTTCTATTCTTTGCCAAATTTTCTATTTTGATTTTGTATTAATTTTAAAATAGAAAGTTTGCATTATTCCTTATAAGGAAAGGGGATTTTTTTTAGAGAAAGAATTTTTTAAGGCAGATTGAATAGAAATATTTATAAAAGTAAATTCCCAGCATTACTCTACTTAGGCCAATATTATGAGCAGGCTCTTCTTGTTTTAAATGGGACCAAGAGGAATCGAGGCAGACTCCTGTAATGGGATGCTCAAAGAAGGTTTATAATCAGTGAATTAAGGTGGTTGGAAAACTCTGTACAGGGTATCTGTTAAATTCAAATTTTGTGGAAGATAATGGATTCCCTCAAGGATTCTATGAACGAGAGATAAGAACATCATAAGGAAAATAGAGAAGTTTTTCTTGCCTTTAGGAGGGCTGAATAAAGCCAAAAGCAGAAATTTAAATTCATATTCCACTTGGAACAAAGGTCAATATTCATTATATTTTGGATTCATAAAAATTAAAGAGAGTTTATTTTTCAGAATAAGATGGTAAGGAAAAGTTAGGAGATTAAGAGACTGAACATAGCTCTCCATGGGGCAGGGTGGGGAGAAATTCAGTGGATTTACTTTAGGTTATTCATTTCTGAAATAATATTTCTTCTATACAGTGCAACCTTTAAGGCACACTGCCTTTCACATGTCCTGGGATGTAATGAAGAAAGATATAATTTAGCAGTCAGTTATGTTTAGCAAATAAAAGCAGACCGATTTTATTTTTTTCTTTATGGGAGACTAACCAATAATCTGTGATCATTCCTTATTCAAACTAAACTTTTGATTCAATCCATCATAGCATTTCATTGATGTATTGATACTACTAACATAGAAACACAGAGCTCTTTAAGATAGGGAATATGCATTATTGCTCTCTAATTCATATTGTCTGATACAGATTTTATAAAATACCCTAGATTATAGTCAACACTCTGTGAAAATAGCTCATTTCCCCTAAAATTAGATTTAAATCTACTGTGTTGTAATTTATTTAAATTAAATTTAAAATTTACTTCTGTGCATTCCACTTCATCCAGTTTTGCCAAAAGTGAGCTGTTGAAAAACAAAGCAATAGGCCATTTACCTCAACAGCAGTAATCTTTACTGAGTGCACTTAGGAGAATTCCTGGTCCATATGTGCTCAGACTACACTGTTTCCCACTGCCCAGGCCCAAGCCCTTTCAAGGAAAGAAGACCAGATTGCTTAGGGAAAATATGTCATCATGGTGCAACCAGGGCCTACGGAAAGTGCTTACTCTTAGTCACGCTTCCTCAATCCTTACTAAACTTTCCTTCCTTTCCTACAGCAAAGAGTGTAAAGAATTTAGCACATTATGTACTGATTTTAGGTTAATGTGTCCGTTTACAGATCTCATCATGGTGATAGGTGTCTTGGAAATTAAAAGAGACATTGACAGACACAATAATGTTTATCCCCTCCTTCCCTCTCCCCCCACCCCAAAGTCACCTGTAGTGCCAACAGCATATTTTATCAACATTTGTCTCTAACCATAATAAATGTTCTGACAATTGCCATGAATGCTCACTGTACATTTTCTGTGATCAGTCGGATGAGTTAAAAAACTTCCCAATCCCAGGAATTCTGATTTTCAAAGTAAGACTTTAATAAAATGATCTCCAGAAATATAATTTAAGTAACTTAAAACTGCTGACTATATTTCATTCCATGAAATATACTGTGGCCACAATTACTTAAATGTGCCCTAGTTGAATATATATATATATTTTTATCTTGAACTTAAGATTAGGATAACTTTAGATCAGGACCTTTGATCAGGAAAAGACTAGGAAATATTACCCATCCACGCATAATATAATTCTCTAAAATTTAAAAGCAACTGCAATAACACCAACAAAAAAGCCCTGTGATTTTTTTTTAATGCAAGCCCAAATTCTAGGAGCATGAAGAACTTTAGGCCAAAACATAAAATCAGTACTTTAAAAAATGAAAGCAGACAAACAAAAGACAAAAGGGAAAAGAAAAATCCCCCAAACTTCCACAATTTGAAAAAGTATTGACTTGGCTTTCCTTAAGTGCTGTCTTGTACATCCTGTGACTCATATTCCAATTACTGTTACAGTCTTTCTGGTCCAAATTGCTGAGAGGAAGGGAAGTATTGCTGTAGACACTTAAAGTGATTAAATAACTCATGTACAAAACCTTATAAAAGCTGCACCCCGAGAAAGATGCAGTGTTGCTCATTTCTTTGTTCCTGTTTCACTTTTATGATCCCTTCTTGGAAGGAAGGTACATTCTGTCTCTATTTGAAGAAAGGTCTAGGTAACAATAACATTGCCAAAGTTGAAAAATGTGTTATAGTTGTTTTCCATATACTCACCGTGAGGCTGGCTCACTCACCATGAGGTTGGTTTATTTTTTAATGCAATTGTACTGGGTCCTTATTCAAAATACTCTTCGTTAACATCTTTTTGCAACCCTTATTTGCAAGAGAGTCAACATTAGTGGATTCAGCAATCGCTTTCTAAGACCCTTCCATTAGTCCTACCATTAGGAAGAAAGCAGTTTGGGGGCTATCAGGTGGAATTTGAAGCTGCCCATAGGTAGCAAGAACACATCAACTTTAAAATGCCTTTTGTGAAATAAGATGAAACATTCTATGAAGTAAAGCTCAAAGATTTTTTTCCAGCCATTTTCAATTTTATATAGCCCTTCTTATAATCATTTAATTGATTAATTGATAGGTTACATGGATTTTCCACCCATTTTTCTTATTTTTATATCATAAGGTGTGTCTTGTTTTAAAAAATTCTGACAGAAAATTATCCCAGAAAATGACAAAACAATAAAAAGGAAATATCTTTATTTTAATACAAGAGCTCTGTATAGTTCTTTAAATAGATATCACACATTTAGACATTCAAACTTCAAAAGTTCAATTTATACACAACTGTTTAGCAAGACAGTTTTTGCATGGCTCATTGGAAACCTTAGTCCTTTAACTGGATCTCTTCCATAGAGGTAACTTGTATTTAAATATTTTAAAAGGAACATTTTCAAAATAATGTATTTCATCTCTTTTTCCAAGCAACTCTTCTATTACTAGGAAACAGTAATTATTCTCTTTTAAACATTATCTTGAATATTTTCCACACATCTGCTAGGCTATTTCTAACTGATTTTATTAAGTCACCAAGTGGCTGTCTGGAATAGATTATTTTATCAAGCATCAATATGTGGGTTACCACTAATAATAGGATGTTGGGAGTAGAGAAAAATACTTAGCCAGGAGTACAGGGTTACTTTTTTTGTTGTTGGTGGTGGTGGTTTATTTTAAATTGGAAGTTTGTAGAAACTGAAGAATCAGCAAAGTAAAAAATATAAATATATGTGGTTTTTCTAGCAGTTTTTGTGTCAACTCCCACAGCTTTCTTCAGCATGGAAGCAGATTCTATAACTGCTGTTCTCTTTTCACCCAAGCAGTTGCAGTTCAAGGAGAGAAGCAGAGCAAGGATTAGTTGCTGCTACGCTCATGAATTTTTACAGGCTTTCCTAGACATAGGGATATACGCAATTTCCGTTTTGTCTGAATCTAAACCAGTTTGGTCGTAACCTTTGTTGGCTGTGTAGCAATAAAGAGGGCCTGATAACCTTATTTATTTTTTAACAAGTATAAATGCAACAAAATATAAACCACTTTGAGTTTATTATTTTTAAAAATTCTAAGACATATTTACATGATTGTACTAGTAGAATTCCCTTGCCAATGTCTCTGGGATTCTCCTATCCATTGGTAAGGCTTTTAATAAACAATTTTTAAGGGGAAACCACACACAATTTTGTAGGATTTGTGCTGCCCCACAGAAACTATTCTTTAGATTTTGAGCCAGGCCACCCCCAGAATGTCCATTCCAGCATGAGAGGGCTGTCAGCAAGCATGCTGAGTAAATAAAGGCTGGTTCCTTTGCTGTAATAGTAGGAAATTTCCTATCATCCTGCCCTTAACTAGGATGAAATCTCAATGTATTCAGTGTGCATAGACCTGGAAATACTATCTCCTCTTAGGAATGAGCTGGGGGTCGGCCAGTGTATGTTGGGAGCTGGGGAGGCTGTAAATAAGAATTTAGTGAGTTTAGAAAGAACAAGAGAGAGGGACTATAAACAGAGCCATTGCTTTCACACACACCAATGTAGGAAGTGATAATTCGTTAACTTCCAGAGCTGTGCGTGAAAATAACTCCATTTGTCAGAAGATGAGGGAGATTTTCTTACAGCTCACCAGTATGTAATCAAAATGATCTTCTCCAAACATATTTGATGTTTATTATGGAAGACTCATGTAAGTTATGATAAAAAGTTATGATATTAGTAGACATTAGACCCTCTACCTTTCTTGGGACTTAGAGTTAACTGTTTAAACAAGACTCAGCAGCTTTAAGTGTAGCTTTTAAGATTTAAGTAGACCATTGGCCAGGTTGTGAAACTCAGCAGAGTTGCATGTGCTCTTTCCTTTCACTTCTTATTTTGTTTTTCTTTTCCTTGTCACTACTTTATATCATCCCATGTCACAGCTTGTTAAGGGCTTCAGGCTAGTTGGTAGGTACTATGTAAATTCTAAAGATAGATGTCTACCCACAGGAGCTTGTCCAACAGTGCTCCAAAAAGACCATACTATTCATTAGCTTTCAGCTGGTATATGTATTTTTTTTTACTCTGTTGGCTGTAGGCCTAAAAACATTTATTTTTAATTGATAATTTCTTTCTAAAAACTATGTTCATCTTGGAGGAAGCATTTTGTACTTTAAAATGACATATTATGAACTTTGTTAATTACTTTGTTAATTACTTTGTTAATTACTCATAGGGACTCTGCTCTCCTTCCTTTGATCATAACTTATTTTCTGGTATTGGCAGTAATAATAATATTTATTGATTAACTCAGTGTGCCAGGCTCTTTTCTCAGTGCTTTATTTTTATTAATTATTTAATCTTCAATCATCAGTAGTACAAATACTGTCCCCTGTTTGCTGCTGAGGAAATGGAAATACAGAGAGGTTAAGTAACCTGTCCAAGTTCATTCAGCTAGTAAGGGGTAAAGTCCTGAATGAAACTCATAAATAGTGCTCAATCACATTAAGAACTTCTTAACATTGTCAACTAGCTAGAGATATTCCATAGTTATTCCAACTTAGATTTGACTAAAATATTGGATTATGTGCTAATACCAGGGATAGACTATTATTTGGGAAAAATAACAACTAGTAATGATATACTTTCTGCCAGGTAACTTCTAAGTGTTTTATACATATTAACCAATTCAATCCTCACAACACTCTAATGAGGTAGCTTCCATTAACATCTCCATTTTACAATGAAGAAACAAGGTACAGAGAAGTTAAATAACTTGCCCAGAGTCACACAGCTAATAAGTGGCAGAACTGGAACTTAAACAGGCAATTTGTCTTGAGTCTATTGCTTTAATCACTATGTAATGTATTTCTCAAAAGTCATAGGGGCTCTTTCCTTAGGTCAAATTAAGGCCTTTTATCCAAGGTTCTGTATTTACTTTTATTAGCATTTTTTATAATGTTAGTGGCTGTGTCTCTAATTTTATATTTCTAGTTCTAATGAAGCCCTTGTCATCCATTAAGCAATTAAGCCTATCTAAGTAAACAATATACATGACATATATGATATAAATTGTCAAAATAATATTTAGGTATTGAGAAAAATAGAACTTAAACTGTTACCACAGTGAATTATCTAAAATTCCTATCAAGAGAAGTTACTGAATGGCTATATTGGATATTTTTTATGACCCACTTTCCAGTCAGTGGTTCTCCTCTTGCTTGCTGTATCTGGATTTTGTACTCCTTTGGGCAGGAAGTGTTCAGGAAGTCCACTGCCATTGTGAAATTTGGCTCAACCACAGGCTCAGAAAATTAGCAGCATCAACCACAGGATGCTGAAACCAGATGGCAAGTTCAAAAGGAATCCCTTCTCCAGCAGGTTGCTTTTGCTTTCCTAATAAACATGTCTTCACTTCCTCTTAAGGGATAACTTTAAAAGCAGAAATTGGAAAATTTCACAAGATTCACAGGATAAACTCTCTTCTGAATACATCACTTTAGACTATAAGCAGTTAGAAAGCTTTAGTAAGGCCAGTTTTAAAGACACAAGACTTCAAGATAGTTTAGACAAGGTTTGAATAAGTGGCCAAATGTTCTGAACCAGAATTCCAAGCCTGTTAGTAATGATAATATTATTTAGCACTTAGATAATTCTTTGCAGGCAGTAACCATTAATCATTGGTATCCCATTGTGTACTACGCAAGTTTTAAGGTTATCAGTTTATAGAGGCAAATATTGAAGTGGAGAGGTGAAGAGTGTGTTCAAGGTCATAACCTGGATTTATTGCCTGAGCCAGACTCTGACATGTAGTTTTTCTGACTCTTTATCCCTGTCATATTCTATGAGCCATTTCCTTAATTTTGTGCCAAGGTTTTTTTAATGTAACTACCTGAATACACAAAGTCAGTCAAACTCTGCTTGCAATACACAGGTTGTTTATAGGAGACAGTGGAAAGGAGTTATATGACCTAGAATGGATTCCTTATTCAAACATGTACTGCCTGTGGAATCCTGAGCAAATTTCCGATTTTTCTTGAGCCTCAATTTTCTTATCTGCAAAATAGGACTAATATATTTCACCTCATGGGAATTTCTGAATTACATATAACAGTGTATATGGATAATTATCGATAACTGTCATTTTTGGAGTTTCTACTGTACGTAAGTCACTTTAGTTCAAATTCTCAACAGCCAATTTATTTTTAATCTGATTTTATGGATTTATTTATTTATTAGTTCAACAGATATTTTTTTGGATGCTTACTATGTACATTGTCTCATAGAATAATAGGCAAGACAAATTTCCTGGTCTCCTGGAATGCACAATCTTCGAGAAGGGACTGGTTTACAATAAACTAATAAATAAATAAATATGTGAGGTATAAATTCCATATGGAATAAATTGTGTGGTAAATTCCATGAAGAAAAACAAAGCCAATAAGAGTAAAGGGGATTGACTTGGATAGGTAATTGTTTTATAGAGGGTGGTCAAAAAAGTTTACAGATAAACATATTTGAGGAATTATATGAGAGAACTGTGGGAGATGGTATTGTGATATCGGGGTTAGGGTGCTTTCTAGGTAGAGAGAATAGCAAATGCAAGATCCCTGGGCTTGCTTAGCTTTTTCATGACCAGCAAGGAAACCAGTGTGGCTTGAATGAAGCTAGCAAGGAAGAGAATAGAAAGGGTAGAGGTAGAGCAGATTGCAGATCATGTAGGACTTTGTAGGCTGTGAGAAGAATTTTGGATTTTACTCTTAAGAAGACTAAAAGACTTCAGAGGGCTTTGAGCAAAAGAGTGACATGATTTGGTTTATATTTTAGAAGGCTTGGGTGAAAGCAAGGAGACAGTGTAGAAAGCTATTGCAATTGAAAGATGGTGGCCTAAAATAGTGTCAGCAATAGAGATCAGATTCAAGATCTCTTTTGGCATGGTTGCCATATTATACAAATTCAATAGATAAGGTTAGAAATGAAGGTATAGACTTAAATTGTCAGCATGTAGATGTATTTAAAGTCATGGGATTAGTTGTGACCACCTAGGGAGGAAGCATAGAGACAGAAGTCCATGGAAGAAGCCCTGGAGTACTGCAGCTTACCAGGAGGGTAGGAAGAACCAGCCAAGAAGACCGAGAAGGAGGACAGTGAAGGTCAGAGCAGGACAGGTGAAGCAATATTTTAAGAAGAAAGGAATGATCAATTATGTCAAATGCTACTGAACAATTGGATAAAAGTGGCATTTGACCATGTGATTAGTCATTGTTGTGGTCACCAATGACCTTAAAAAGAGTAGTGCTGATGGAGATGTAGAGACTAAAGCCTGGTGGTCTCTCATCTGAATACACTGCGTTAGCCTTCACATCCATTCTCCCTTTTGTAGTCAGAATTACTTTTTCAAAACATACATTTAATGTTTCTGCTGCTTAAAAAACCCCCATGGCTTTCTGTCTCTTTCAGGATAATTACACAAAGCCTTAACCTGTTCTCTAAAGCTCTGCTCTCTGGGATTCGATCACACTGTGTTTATTTTAGTTTCATATACTTCTCCCTGCCTCAGGGCCTTTGAATAGGAGGGTCCTAATTCCCCTTCCCTCTTTTACTAGTTACTTCAGATATCAGTCCAGTGTTATTCTTTCAATTAATTCTTTTCTGGACACATAGCACTGCCTCAGAGTATTTCACAGAATGGCAGTTTTACATTTTTTGTGTGATCATGTAATTAATAGTATCTCCTCTGAATCATCAAAAACTCCATGAGGGCAAGAACTCACATGACTACTTTGCTTATTAACATGTATCTCCAGCACTAATGTCACAGTGCAATGTAGGTACTCCATAAATATCTGTTGAGTGAGTGAATGGACTCAACCCGTTTCATGATTCTTTTCTATCTGGGAATTATATAACTTCTTTTAGGATCGTAAGCATATCTCTTTGATGGGACTAATAAACATGTTCTGTTATTAGCTACTAAAGCTCCATAGTCTAATTACACTGGCACAATGAAAAAATGTATTATAGATAATAACAGAAACATCCAGCCTTTTCTTCTTTCTAATTGTAAAGTAAAACATTAGAAAGTGATGCAGGAAAGGTGAGTCCCCAAGAACGCTACCTTTAGGTACAATCAATCATTGGTAATGCTCCCAACATGACTTCCACACAGCAGGGCTGGTTGTTCTGTGCACGAAGTTAAGGTAAGAAAATGTCTTTCTTTCCTTACAGCTTTCTCACGATGCTGCCATTTCTAAACTGTCCCCAAGGCCAGCCTCTCACTAGGGTTCTCCTCTATTAGACTTTCTTTCACTACTTAAACTTTCTGTTCAGCAGAAAGGACATGTGAAGCATTTAAACAGGAATACTCATTAAATATATTGTATTAGATTAATATGGCCCTTTTCTCTTGAAGCCCTTTAAATGCTCTTCAATTTATGTAAGTGTTCATAATATCATAATCTCCATTCTACAGAACAATTGTTTTATTAGAAGGGTAACAACAAAACCAAATTATAAAAAGAAGACGTAAATGCCTATCTAGTACTGTGTATTCAGCTGGACCAGTTTCCTCCAGAAAATAATTATCTGCAATGTCTGCCCCTCTCAACCCCATCTACTGAAGGTTCTCTGTGCAGAATTGGCTGGGAAATCATAGAGTATTAAACTGTACTGCAGAATATGGAAGAAGCACACTCAAAGTATTAGGCAGTTTGGCCAGTGTTAAAAATACACCTAAAAAGACAAAGTTCGTTTAGTCTTTTCAGTAAATCTCTGAGGATATCTAATTCATTTTTTTTACTCATAAATATCATATCCCATATGGGGTTGGGGAGAAGGGAGAAGAAATTCAAATACTTGAGGACAAACTTCTTAGAGAATGTTCCAAGCGAAACCACATACCTCAGGCTACTCAGAAACAGAAGTATTTTGCAGTGAATATGCTACAAAAGAATTTGGTAAAGTAATCACCTTTACAATTCAGTGATTTCCATAGCAACCACACAATGACTCATATACAAAATCAAGCTTTAATGAAATGAACAGCCAACTGTGCCAGATTATTTTATATCCCTATCTTCTTTCCATGTAGGATTAAAGCCAGATACTCTATATAACTATGTTCTATGGACTATTTAACAGGCATTTCATATGCTATTTCATTTAGTCTTCCCATCAGCTATTATTATCTCCATCATGTGGATTAGGAAAGATTAAGAGAGTTTAAGTAATTTGACCAATATGGCAACACAAGTAAATGTTAAAGTTTGGATTTCAGATCTGCAGAACTCCCCAGTTTTTAATTTTTTCCAGTATTTCATACTGATGAATGCCCTTCTGAGAAGAGGTTGTTTCTTATTATTTTAGTTTAAATATCACATTTTTCAAGTCACAGTGGAACTGTTTTTACAAAACAAGATCTAAGTAACATGGGAAGTAGAGGTCTTTGGTGGGCATTTCCTCATTGTCTTATCATCACACTGACTGGTAACCCAGGTAACACAGGTGGAATCCGTAGTCGTGCATGTGGTTGCTTCTCCTGTGTCCTGCAGAGGCACCTAGCCAGGTGGGCATGATGAACTAAAACCCAGGGAGCATTTTGCTTGCCATGCTCTATGTCCTGCCTGGGAACCTGCCTCAGTCCAGAAGAAAGGGAAGGGTACTTTTTCTGATATTCTCAGAGGGAGCACCTTGCAATGTTTCCCATTTGTGCCACAGGAAAGAACCCCTTTCTAGTTTGCACAATGAGTTGCCATTTTTAGCAGCAACTTCAGTATAACTTGATACTTTTTGCATCCTTAAGAGCACAGGAATATTCACTGGCATGAATCCTCTTATTTGTAGGGACTTCATGAGATTGGAAAAAGCTCACTGAAAGGCAATAATGTCCAGCAAAAGGATATAGAAGAATTCTTAATACCTGAAGTCATTATGAGTAGATTTCATCATATAATAGGAAAACAAAACTACATGTCCCGTTATTGCAGTTAATGAGTTTTACACGGAAAGCACTCAAAATTATTTTAAAATTTGTTTTCTGTACCTAAATTGCTTTCAAGGGACCATTTAAATTAATAACTGAGTTTTGATGGAAACATATTTTATATCAAGTCACATTGATTAGAGAAAATCTTAATATGGAAAATAAGAGTATGCTCTCCAGATAAAGATTAAGCTATGGACCCATAGCTTAATACATTGGCTATCTTTCCTATTATTTAATGTTTATTAATTTGCCAAAAAAAAGCAATGCAAAATATAAAATTTGATTTATACTTTATTCTAGACTTTTATATCTTCAGAAATTATCAGAAATGCTTATTTAAATTAAAGCCTTTTGGGTCTTTTTGAAAATTTTTATTGTTATTATTGGCTTTAGTTTATTACAAAGCAGGAGAAATGAAGGGCTTAAGGAGATAAAATTCTGTAAATAAAAGCATGTATAGCATGACTTATTTGCTTCTTCAAAATACATATTTTTTTCTCATCAGATTACCAAATTCTGATTTTCTTGAATTGGGCACTGAAGGATGTTTTAAGGAGGAAATTATTCCTTTGTTCTACTCAAGTCTTTGATGTTCTTACCAGTCTTGGCCCACTATATTGGAAAAAATTAGGACCACAACCTTAGTGAAGTTTGCTACAAATAACTGATCTTTTCCCTAATGGTGTTCTGTGACCTGTGCTGATTTTTTGTTTTTTAAGCTAAAAGAATATGCCACTGAAGGTTTCAAATAATTTCTGCTGACTCAAGTTCATGATAATATAAATCATATGTCATAAAGCAAACATAGAAGTAGAATTCATAGAGAAAATCAAAGTGATTTCAGATGCTTATGATAGGCATACTTCCACCAGTCTCCAAAGCTCTCACTATTTGACAGACATCACGAACATTTGCAGCTATACTTTTCCAGATCAACTGCCTTTGAATGATTTTCAGAACTCTGAGCCATGACTAAATGCCAAGTAAAGAAATTAAGCAAAGAAAAATTGGACTGGCTCTCAGGAAAAGTTTCCTAATTGTGAAACTTATTAAAATGTGAAATAAATATCCTCTTGGGGAGAGGATGGATGCCCATCTCTGAGGCTTTAAAAATAAGCCTAGACCAACTCTTAGAAAAGAGAATTGAGGGCAGGATTTATTACTGGCAAGAAGTGAGCTGGATGACATAATGGGTCTTTTCCCTTGCTCATACTAATGCTTCTTTGATGTTTTCATTTAAGTGGTAACTTAGTTTCCAAAGCAGATACTTGAATGGAGGGAGTGGACTCAGGTTTCAATGAAAACTTCACCAGAGAAAGTCAGAGATGAAGGCCACCATTGATTGTGTATTGGGCTTACTTTTATATTTGACCCTGGAAGACCATGGGACGGCCACCTAATGCATTTCCTGGCACGCTCCTGTTGTGCTTAGTCTTCTTTATCTGTATGTTTATCTTGCTCAGTGTGGGCTTCTGCTTGTCAGAAAAAGAAATATTTTTCTGTGCCTGTTAAAGCTAGCCATGGTGTATGCAACCGTACCCTTTGCATTTGTACAAGACTGCCAGCTTCCTGATTTTTTCCTGCCTGCTCTGTGTGCATACCTATAAATCTAGTGTCGCTGGGTTGAAGAAACATATGAGCAGCTCTTTAGCATTAAGAATATGATGGGAGAGATTGAGGTAGATTTGAACTGTCACCATCAATCAAAGCCAGTGAAAAGGCAGCTTTCTAGGTGGTACAATGGCCTCTACTTGCTGGTACTGTGTTTCTCCTTTCATCAGGTATCTAGTAAGAGAAAGTGTGAAGGATTTGCACAGGAAACATTCCCACAATGAATCTCAAGTGAGTGAATAAAAATATTGTAAGTGGGCTTTTACTGAATGTAAATCCTATCCTCTGGTTTTTAAAAACTTTAATTATTTATTTAAATCATAATACTCTTGAACCTTGTAGACCACCTTATTTGATTTTTTGTCTTAGGCCAGCTGTACAGGGGTTCCCCAGAATTTATTCATTTGTCCCTTATCCTTTCTGAGTAGATACAGGAATGAAATACTGTAAAGACATGAACCTCAGTATACTTTGTCTTAATTATTGCATAATTAGAATTTTAGCAAAAGCGCTTTGGATATTTCTGGCTAGTTAATGTAAAATTAACAAAAAGGCTTTTATGATGAAATCATTTATAAAGCTATATTATTGTTTGCTTATTTTTTATATCTGGGAGAATCATAACATGTATGTTTGTTTCTACCTTCACTTGCAGCTCAACAGAACCCTGTAACATACATGAAATTTTTTTGGAACTTATAAGATGAGCAACAGCTTATCTCATATTTACTTTCTTAGAGTTCCAAGAGCAGAAGAACATCTACCAGAGAGAAATACAAATAACTGGTAGCACATAATATACATTTATACAAAGGAATGAACAACTATTTTATATGGTGGCAGTCTAAATACAGCATGGCTTTCTAGTTTGGAGTAAGGTGAAATATATAAAATCTATTCTAAATTCTCAGCTCTCCCACATCTTTCCATCATGCCATTAAGAATTTCATAACCCAAAGACCAAGATGGAAAATATGTTTTTTCCAGGGACTAGGGTTACCCAAGAGTATAACTTTAAATCCAGATTGTTTCAGAACCCTGTAGATCTGATCTGTCCTTGGGACAGTAACCCACCAAAATACTTTTTCTTGACAACAGAATTGAAGTTCATGATAGAAATGTAAATCTGTTCAGACACACCAAGGAACAAATAAATCACATGGAAGAGCTAGAGAGTGGAGCTGTCAGAGGGACAAAATGAAAAGACAGATGCTGAGGAAAGGCGCAAAAAAGGAAAGAATATAGACTAGTTGGAGCAGTGCAGACATGTCAGACATGGAGGAGCTCTCAAGTTATAAATCATTTAGAGAAATTATTGCAGTATTGGTACTCAGGAAGAGCTGAGTTCAAGCCCTGGCTCCATTTCTCGCTGATTGTGGGATGTTGGGTAAGCTGCTTCTCTGCTCCAACCCTCCTATTCTGCATCTATGAATTTTAAAATTTCTGAATTGGACATGCAGCTGCAGTTTAGCTTTCAGTTTAAATCTGCAGCGCCCACCTAGTGGGTTGTAATTAAGAAAGTCAGTAGTTAGTGATACAATAAGACTATTTGTGTTAGAGTGTACCCATTGGTATGGGTCTTACTCTTAGTAATTTTATGAGAACATAGAATGTGAATGGCATGATTGTGGGCTGTGAGGACGAGACTCAGGATATGAGGCAAGATCCTTGTTTTCTAATAGGACCCTGAATGTTGCTTATTTGATTAAACTCCTGCTATACAGAAAGCATTAACTTCAGCATTATGAACTCAAGCATATAGGAGAAGAACTGAATTAGAAAGAAATAGACTTTGGACTGAGGGAGATACAGAAATGGTGGGCTAATAATGCTTTCCAGGACAATTTAATTTGAACTAATCCAATGAGAATATTGGCAGTTATGAGAATCTTCTGAGTTAAAAACAGCTAAATTTTCTCCTTATATATTATTTTTTATGTCATTTTGTTTCAGTTGATCTTCCAAACCAGGAGATATTTCTAATATAATTAATTACAAAAAAAGGTAGAAATAGGGTTGGTTATCCTCACTCATTTTCCAAGCAAGATATTTCTGAACTATATATACGTACCTGTGTACTTATATGTACCTAAATTTGCAAATGAAAAGTTTTATAAGAGTCTGTATGTCCTAGATTTCTGTCAGTAATTTTCAAATGTATTGGTTACCTCAGTTGCTTAGAACCTGTATGTTAGGGCCCAGTTTTGGTTCCAGTGAATTCTCACTAATTTCCCAACTGAAACTCTTCTCACACTACTGGTCTACCAGAGTGAGGACAAAATGTTATGAATGATTGTTCCCCCACAGAGGGGACAATGGTGTGTTTTCTGAATTAGCTATTATGAGAGGTTTAGTGCAATGGACATAAGCTTTAAGAGACCTGTTTTGATTATATCCTAGCTGTGGTTCTATAGCATCTTCTTTTAGAATTTGACTCTGATGCAAAGTTTCAATATAAGTTAAGATGAACATAGGGCTTTTGTGAGATAAAACTTGACATTTGTTGTAGTGACATTGAGGTAGGATTTGTTACATTCCCTTTACAACTCATAGTCTCAACAGTTCTTTTGAAAATTCTCTGGCCTCCTTTCTTTAGTTAGAAACATTTTCCAGCTGGAAGATATATACAGTGACTTGTGCATGTCATCCTGCTGGTTTCTAAACATAGTGGTCAGGCTGATGTCTACGATATAGTTTATTTAGTCTTTTTCTTTGAATCTGTATCTCGTTTTGTGCCTCTCTTGTCTCCTAGCTCAGTGCAACAGAAAAAGTCCTGGCCAGCTGCCATCTTGTGAAACAGCTGCTTCTGGCTCTGGGAACCTGCAAAGTGGGACTAGGCAGTAAAAATGGAGCTTACTACTCCTAAGACTTGAACACTTCTTTGTTATTGATAGGTTAAATGAACTTTAATTGAGGAAAACCAAGTTGAATGCCTTTTATTTTTGCATTCCTTATCTTCACTGACATTGCTGACCCATTTGATGACTGTTGACCCAGCTCTCCTTACAACTATTTTTCTTTGGCTTTTATAACCTTACCCTTGCCTGACTTACCAATGCTTCATTTTGTGGGTTCTCCTAGCCAGTTCTCCTTAAAATGTGCTATTCTCTACATTTTATTCTTCTTTGGTATCTTATTTAGCTTCATACTCTGGGTTTTAAGCCATCAGTTCTCAGACTTTAAGCTAGTGGCTTTCAAATTTGGCTGTGTATCAGAATCATTTATGTGACTTTCTAAATACAGATGCATGGGCTGCTGCTCTAAGAATTCTGAGTGAGTGTTTTTGGTGTAGAGACAGGCATCTATTGTAAAAAATACTTCACAGATGATTCTTACGAGCTTTCAGTTTGAAAAATCACTACCTGCATGAATGATCTGTACTCCCAGCCTAACAGGCCACTGGTTTCTTTTTCTGATCCTTGGCTTCTTTCCTGACCTTCAGACCCATACTTCACATCTCCTAAGAAACAACTTCACATAGATCATCCACAGTTATTTCAAGTTCAATATACTCAGTCAAACTCGTTATTCAACCCTGTCTCTTCCATTCACACTCTAGCTCTTCTTTTACTCTTACCTTTGATAATGCCACCCCCTGGACCAAGGGGAAAACCTCACCCACCCTCAGCTTCTTGCTTTTCACATTCTTTTTCTTTCCATCAATCTTCATAACATACCTGTGGTGATTACTTTTATGTGTCAACTTAGCTGAGACACTGTGCCCAGGTATGTGGTCAAATGTTATTTTGGATGTTTCTGTGACAGTGTTTTTGGAAGAGACTGACATTTAAATTTGTGCACTTTGAGAAGAAGAACTACAATCCTGCAGCCTGTGGAATGAAAATCACATTCACAGAAAGACAAAGTGAAAAGGCAGAGGACTATGTACCAGATGAAGGAACAAGATAAAACCCCAGAAAAATAACTAAATGAAGTGCAGATAGGCAACCTTCCAGAAAAAGAATTCAGAATAATGATAGTGAAGATGATCCAGGACCTCGGAAAAAGAATGGAGGCAAAGATCGAGAAGGTGCAAGAAATGTTTGACAAAGACCTAGAAGAATTAAAGAACAAACAGACAGAGATGAACAATACAATAACTGAAATGAAAACTACACTAAAAGGAATCAGTAGCAGAATAACTGAGACAGAAGAACAGATGAGTGACCTGGAAGACAGAATGGTGGAATTCACTGCTGCAGAACAGAATAAAAAAAAAGAATGAAAAGAAATGAAGACAGCCTAAGCGACCTCTGGTACAACATAAACATAACATTCACATTATAGGGGTCCCAGAAGGAGGAGAGAGAGAGAAAGGACCCGAGAAAATATTTGAAGAGATTACAGTCGAAAACTTCCTTAACATGGGAAAGGAAATAGCCACCCAAGTCTAGGAAGCGCAGAGAGTCCCATACAGATAAACCCAAGGAGAAACATGTGGAGACACTTAGTAATCAAATTGGCAAAAATTAAAGACAAAGAAAAATTACTGAAAGCAGCAAGGGAAAAACGACAAATGACATACAAGGGAACTCCCATAAGGTTAACAGCTGATTTCTCAGCAGAAACTCTACAAGCCAGAAAGGAGTGGCATGACATATTTAAAGTGATGAAAGGGAAGAACCTACAACCAAGATTACTCTACCTGGCAACACTAATTATTAGAGAAATGCAGATCAAAACTACAATGAGGTATCACCTCACACCGGTTAGGATGGCCATCATCAAGAAATCTACAAACAAAAAAGGATGGAGAGGGTATGGAGAAAAGGGAACCCTCTTGCACTGTTGATGAGAATGTAACTTGATACAGCAACTATGGAGAACTGTATGGAGGTTCCTTAAAAAACTAAAAATAGAATTACCATATGACCCAGTAATCCCACTACTGGGCATATTCCCAGAGAAAACCATAATTCAAAAAGACACTTGCACCCCCAGTGTTCATTGCAGCACTCTTTACAATAGCCAGGTCATGGAAGCAACCTAAATGCCCATCAACAGACGAATGGATAAAGAAGATGTGGCACATATATACAATGGAATATTACTCAGCCATAAAAAGAAATGAAATTGGGTCATTTGTAGAAACATGGATGGACCTAGAGACTGTCATACAGAGTGAAGTAAGTCAGAAAGAGAAAAACAGATACTGTATGTTAACACATATACGTGGAATCGAAAAAAAATAAAAAGGTTCTCATGAACCTAGGGGCAGGACAGGAATAAAGACGCAGATGTAGAGAATGGACTTGAGGACACAGGGAGGGGCAAGGGGAAGCTGGGACGAAGTGAGAGATTAGCATAGGCATATATACACTACCAAGTGTAAAATAGATAGCTAGTGGGAAGCAGCTGCACAGCACAGGGAGATCAGCTCGGTGCTTTATGACCACCTAGAGGGGTGGGATAGGGAGGGTGGGAGGGAGACACAAGAGGGAGGGGATATGGGGATATATATATACATATAGCTGATTCACTTTGTTATACAGAAGGAAGTAACACAACATTGTAAAGCAATTATAGTGCAGTAAAGATGTTAAAAAAAAACGATGTGGTACATATATACCATGGAATATTACTCAGCCATAAAAATGAACGAAATTGGGTCATTTGTAGAGATGTGGATGGACCTAGAGACTGTCATACAGTGTGAAGTAAGTCAGAATGAGAAAAACAAATATTGTATATTAATACATATATGTGGAATCTAGAAAAATGATACAGATGAACTGGTTTGTAGGGCAGAAATAGAGACACAGATATAGAGAACAAATGCATGGACACCAAGGGGGGAAAGCAGGAGGTGGTGGTGGTGGGATGAATTGGGAGATTGGGATTGACATATATACACTAATATGCATAATAGATAAGTAATAAGAACCTGCTGTATGAAAAATAAGTAAAATAAAATGAAAAAAAAATTTGTGTACTTTGAGTAAAACAGATTATCCTCCATGATGTGAGTGGGCCTCATCTAATCAGTTGAAGGCTCAAATAAACAAAAAGAATGGCCTCCCATAAGTAAGGGACAATTTTATCATCAGATAGCTCTTCCCTGGGTTTCTAGCATGATGGCCTACCCTGCAGTATTTAGACCTGCCAACCTCTACAATTGCACAATCTAGTTTCTTAAAATAAACACAAACAACATTTAAATATATACACACACACACATACACACATATATACACACATGTGTATAGCTGTATAGTTATAACAGGACTAAATATTGGTTCTGTTTCTCTGGAGAACCCTAATAACAAACTTCAGATCCCTTTCTTAAATCTATCTCTTCCTTCCATTTCCACTGTTTCTCCTTAGCTTTGGCCTCTATCAGCTTTTGCCTGTGATGACCCTAACTGGTGCCTCACTTTTACCAGTCTCACTTCCATCCATCAGTTTTCCACACTGCCTTGAACATAATTTTTTTAAATCAGTAAGTCTTTAAATTGTTATTCTAATATTTAGAAACCTTGGGTGTTTCACTGTTGTTTCCTGAAGGGTTAAACTTTAAATCCTTTGCATGTAAGGCATTTTACATCTATGCTTAAGCATCAGCCCTACTCGGTTTTCTCTAGCCAGGAAACAACTTGCATCCCCTTAATTTGCCATTCCTCTTCTTAACTCAGTGACTTTGTGCACATTTTCTCTTCTCCTTGGAATGAAGTTGCCCTACCTCCAGTCTGTACAATGAACTCTCTCTTTTCTTTCAAATGTAGCACAAGTATCACATTTCCTTGGACCTCCACTTCTGGGAGTTACCCAGACAGCAATTGGCTTTCTTCTGTGCTCTTATTGCACATCTAAGAGCATAATTGGACTCCATGGTTGCCAGTTACTGGATATTTACTAAGAGTGAGGCAATGCATTATCTCATTTAATCCTCACTATCATCCCCCTTTTAGGAAACAGCTTTGGAGTAGTATAGCCACTTGATCAAGTTCGCAGAGCTGGAAGATGGCAGACACAGGGATTGAATGACTCCAAAATCTGTGTTCTTAATCACTATACTAGGTTTCCTGTATCACTGCTTGTTATATCCACTGTATGCTGCTTATAGTTATTACAGCATATTTCTTACTAAAATGTACTTCAGAGTTAACTTCTGGGATTTTTTGTATATATATCACTTTATGAATGTGAAGGAAACTACTTTGGTCATATCATACAAACATTTAGAAGTGGCTTATTTAAAATAAATTTTAGATAGCTAAGATCAAGCTTGTTATTCAGTGTAAGATGTGGTATAGTACCTTTAAAGTCCAAGACTCTCCTAATTTCAGAATATTTACCATATGGCTAACTGATAAGAAAACAATTCCCACTTCCACTCAAGAGGTCAACCACCTACTATTAAAAACCTTCCCATTACCACAGATTGAGGGAAAGCCAAGCCTCCTGTCAGGCTTCCAGGCTATAATGCTCCAACCAAAGTAACTCTAGTTCCTTCTTTAAGCTTTGAACGTTAGTCTACCATCCAATGAAAATCCATATTTTTTTTTCTTCCAAAAGTATCAGTCACAAGTATCAGATCATGCTGTTTATTTCCAGT
Source organism: Neophocaena asiaeorientalis asiaeorientalis (assembly GCF_003031525.2). Classification (NCBI taxonomy): domain Eukaryota; kingdom Metazoa; phylum Chordata; class Mammalia; order Artiodactyla; family Phocoenidae; genus Neophocaena; species Neophocaena asiaeorientalis. Next base: position 3,167,752 of record NW_020173215.1, read on the forward strand.
GCTGGAATTCTGTTAATTTCCTATAGCATTGGCATTTACTCTGCAGAAGATAGAAGGAGGAGATGGTGATTGCTGCAATCTATATATTAATTGGGAAGTGCTCCCTCGTTTGGGTTTCTTCATTAAGCAATCTGTAGGCTTCAGGTATTCGTAAGAGGTGAATAGACCTGCCAAATCGGAGGCCCAAGAAACGCATTCTATCACTTTTTTTTTCCATTTAAAAACTACAAGGCATACATGAAGGATTTCTCTGGGTTCAACACAAAACCCAAGGGAAAATGTTAATATTGGAAATCATAGGTTTTGTTTTTTTTCACCACACCATACATTATTTGACACAATCTTTTAATTCTCCATCTTGCAACACATCAAAAAACATTACATTTCCCTTTATTTCCAAGCCAACCATTTTGTACTTACGGGACACCAGACATGTGAAGGGTTTAGTGTATTTTATTTATGTATTCATTTATTTGGTTAAAATAAAAACTGAGAAGGAACCTCTGAGTTCTTTCACAGCTGTGATTAGAGAAAAATGAAAATCCGAAGCAATGAAATTTATAGACCTATAAATCACATTCCATTTCAGGGTCTGAAAAATTGTAGAGATTAAGAAACTTGGTGAAGAGATGTTCATTACTCTTTCACATGGACGTTTGTTTAGTTGGTTTACTAATGTTATCACAAAACTTTTGGGGGCACCCTAATGGGTCACTGAGATGACTTTATGCTCACACATCACATTGAGGAAACAAAGGGTAACAACAACAGGTGTTACTGGTGTGAGATATTGTGCAGGTTGAAAATGCAGTCCTATTTCTTTGGAAATCTTTGACTCCAAAAAAATATGTGAAAAACAGCCCCCAAATGGTTCTGTGCTCCAATTCCATTTTATTTTAGAATTGCTTATGTTACTAGGATTTATGAGTGTTACTTCCCTGAAAGAATGGCATATCTTTCAGCTCTCAGTGTGTACTTTAATGGAAATAGTGTGCTTTCATGGAATAAAAGTTCTCTGAAGCCCTGCCTCAGACTGTTTCAAACCAGAACCTCCACACTGTGTCTGGAAAATCACTAACAGAGAAACGGACAGAAAAAGAGCAACTCTGTTTTTTAAATCTTCTTTCCGAAACTTCCTGTGTGACTGTCTTGCTAGGATTTTTATTCCATGGTAGCTGTAGGATATCAGTGATTTGCATTTTGGAAAGTTATCCTGTGTGTTATTTATATCCCATGTATCTGTTTCAGTTATGTGTTCAACTGCTGCATTCCACATGACCATTAAAGGAGCTGTCAAAAAGGCAAAACATTTACAGATAAAGACCTATAAAACTGAAGTCAAACCTTAATTACCCAGTGAAAATCATGATGTTTTGAAACAATGGATATTTCTAAATATTTCACATTCATAAGCCTACTGTGATTTCATACATAAGATATATCTTTCAAATTAAGTTTAAACTAGGTAATTAAATGTAGTTGTTATTCCCTGGATACAACAGTGGAGAGGCAGGGTAGAATCCTTGGGTTGTACTGGATGGCATAACCTACATGCCACAGCTGCAGGTAATAGACATGTGAGTGTTCCTCAGAGATTTTCTTCATTATCCTTTGATTTAAAAATATTCACTTCAAATGCATATTATTTTTAGACCAAGGCAAGTTCTGCTTATTTTATACATTTGCGTCTATTTACTGAGAATAATAGAATCTTATATTTGATAACAAGTCTCCCTTATAGTTACCTCAGTAAGTTATCAGCTACCTCTGTTCTTTCCAGGCATGAGAAGTTCACCAACCCATATACCTGATCATTCCTGTGAAGAGTAAGTTAACCTTAGAACTTGCTGTCACAGCAGGTTAAATTTATGATATAGATACAAGTCTAAAGAATATTTATTCTCAATCTTACTTAAAAATAAGTAATAATTAGTTGAATTAGGTATAGCTCTTATTTTTTACATTATAATGTTCTGCATTTCTCATACTTTATGTAGCATCATAAAATTTGTAATATTGAATAAAACCAATAAGGTAATTTGTACAAAATTATAGAATTATAATTTAGAAATACAATTAACTTTTTTTTTCTTTTGCCCCCATATAACATGACTATTATACTAGTGTATAATAATACTTACTACAGGAGGGGCAATTGAGAGTAAAATATAACATGTCAATATTCTATTTTATAAATTATTTGTCTCCAGTTTTCTTATAAAATGAGAAGTTTGCTTTAGAGTCTTATTATTTTCTGAATTCCATCTCACCCTCACCAAACATTTTGCAAAGAAAACTTGGAAATTTTGCTTCATGTAACTCCTTCCTTCCTCTTATGTTTTTCCCTATTCCTGACACCAGATAACCTTAATTTATTTTGCTTTACTGAGTAGATTCAACATACCTCTTTCCCAGCTAATAATAATAATAATCGTTAATTGAATGCGTCCTGTGTATTAGTGTCCATCATATATTGGGAATCTAAGATACCTAAGTTTAACAAGCCAGGACCTTTCCCAAATTAATGCCCAGTAAATCAGAGAATACACTTGACTGAGACAAAAGAAATAAATACAGGTTGCATTCTACTTCAAACTGTGGAACAGTGGTACTTCCTTTGTAACTTCCTTTCAGTTTGAAATTGTTGAAAGGAAGTTATATAATTAAATGGTAAAATATTTTAATATTTAAATGAACTTTGCCATGATTTTTCTTTTTTTGTGAAATACTGTTGACATACACTATTGTGTTAGTTTTAGATGTACTACATAGTGATTTGACATTTGCATGCATTATGAAATGATCACCACAATAAGTCTAGTAACTATCTGTCCCCATACAAAGTTGTTAGAATATTATTGACTATATTCTTTAAGCTGTATATTACGTCTCACGGCTTATTTATTTTATAACTGGAGAGTTGTACCTCTTAATCCCCTTCACTTATTCCACCCCCCAACCCTCCCCTCCTCTGGCAACCGCCCATTTGTTCTCCATATATGTGAGTCTATTTTTGTTTTGTTTTGCTTTTTTTTTTTTTAGATTTCACATATAAGTGAGGTCATATAGTATTTGTCTTTCTCCATCTGACTTATTTCACTTGGCATAATGCCCTCTAGATCAGGGGTCTGCAACCCCCCGACCACAGATTGGTACTGGTCCATGGCCTGTTAGGAACTGGGCCACACAGCAGGAGGTGAGCGGTAGGAGAGTGAGCGAAGTTTCATCCGCTGCTCCCCATTGCTCCCCATCGCTAGCGTTACCATCTGAACCATCACTTGCATTCCCACCTGAACCATCTCCCATCCCCGTCCGTGGAAAAATTGTCTTCCACGAAACTGGTCCCTGGTGCCAAAAAGGTTGGGGACCGCTGCTCTTGATTCATCCTTGTTGTTATAAATGTCAAGATTTCAATTTTTTAATGGCTGAGTAATATTCCATTGTATGCAGACATATCTGGGAAATATAATGGATTTGGTTCCAGACCACCACAATAAAGAAAATACCTCAATAAAACAAGTCACACGATTTTTTTTGGTTTCCCAGTGCATATAAAAGTTACGTTTACACTATACTTTAGTCTGTTACATGTGCGATGGTGTTATGTCTAAAAAAAAGTACATACCCTCATTTAAAATATTTTATTGCTAAAAAATTGCTAGCCATCATCTGAGTCTTCAATGAGTCATAATCTTTTTGCAATAGTAATAGTAATATTTTGCAATAGTAATATTGCAATAGTAATATCAAATCTTTTTGCAATAGTAATATCAAATCTTTTTGCAATAGTAATATCAAAGATCACTGATCACAGATCACCATAATAAACATAATAATAAATGAAAAAGTTTCAACTTCAATTACCAAAATGTGAAACAGAGACAGAACTGAGCAGATGTTGTTGGAAAAATGGTGGGTATAGATTTGCTTGATGCAGTGTTGACGCAAACCTTCAATATGTAAAAAACAACAACAACAACAAAAAACAAATAAAAACATTATCTGCAAAGTGAAATAAAGGGAAGAGCAATAAAACAAGGTGTGCCTGCATGTATCCCACATTTTCTTTAACCATTCATCTATTTTTTTTTTTTTTTTTTTTTTTTTTTTTTGGG